>NW_015505438.1:0-9541 GCF_001515645.1 Sinocyclocheilus grahami | reverse complement strand
AAAAAAAACTTTAAAAAAAATGAGATTTTGTGTTTTTCCCCTCATTCCACTGCTCATGTCTCCTGTTTTTCAAAGCAAAAATGCTTCCTGTGTGAATGGCCCCTTAGAAGTCAAAAGAAGTTCTAAATAATTGAGCTGTGGTATACTGTCAGGGGGCATACAGAATGCATCCGTGCTTTGAAAAACGACAGACGCGCCAATGGAATGGGGAAAAAGGTCTTCAGATGCTTTTTTTTTTTAAGAATCAAACTTATTTTAACTTGAGTACCGCGTTTTTACAGAGCTATTTTGAGCCTGTTTACACCTGATCACTTCATCCGTTTATTCTGATCGGATACCTATCCGATTGTGAAAAAAACAAGTGTAAATGCCCTCCGAAACGCTTTCAAGATGGATTTAAATCCATTGCTCAAATCACTTCAGGAGGTGGTCTGGGATGATTCCAGACGAAACTTGAAAAGTGTAAATGCATCTGGTTGTTAAAACCACATGTGAATTTTACTCCTCCCAAAATATTAAAATAATAAACGTGTGAGAGCATTTTATAATCTATATGATGTGTTATAGTCAGATATGACAGTGCTAATGCAACACACGTCACCGCGAATGAGTAGTTAACGCTTCAGTAAGCTGATGTTCAAACTGCTGCAAATAAAACTGAAAGTAAGTCGCAAACGCTCAACGCATAATCATCTTCATTAAAAGTAGTACGACTAACTAATTTTTCCAGAGCTGATGCCGCTCTCTGTCCTGTTGAGGTCTTTCATCTTGAAATTAGCTGATGATGAATAAAATGCAGTGCATATCTGTTGCTTTCATTGACATGAACTCTGTTAAATTCACGATAATTAAAGATCGGATTTACATCAGTGTTAATTTTGACACTGTCTAAATTTAAATTTAGTCATAGACTTTTGACTAAAATGCCATTTAGTTTAAGTCATATTTTAGTCATCTGAATTGTTTTTAGTTTTAGTCTAGTTTTAGTCGACTAAATATCATACGATTTTAGTCGACTAAATCTACAGTAAATTTAGTCGGCTAAAATCTAATGGGTTTAGTTACAGTGCATTTATTAAGCATTTCTCAAAAATGTCCAAACTCAGTACATGGGTTTGATATTAAGGTTTTATCATGATAGATTTAACTGCGGTGACACACAACATGCCTTTATATTAAATTAAATAAAACCACTTCTCATAAAGAACAAGAACATGGTCTTCTTTTTAAAGAAATACCAATGGTTATATAGGCTAATTATGCATTCTTTATAGCAACATGTTTACCATATTCTTCATTCTTTCAAGCAGACATATTTATTTCTATAAATAAATTTAGATTAATGAGGTTTGCATTCAAAACAGCCACAGATTCCTTCGACTTCCACTCACTCTTACGAGTCTACATCCCCTCTAGAAGCCTGCATTTGGTAAGTAAGCCCTGTCTCATGGTACTATCACATAGAAGCACAATATCACTTTCCAGGCCATCTCATTCACTGTTCCTTGTTGGTGCAATGATCTTCCCAACACCATCTGGAACGCTGAATCACTGACAACATACAAGAGACAGCGGACAGGGGTGAGAAAACAGCAGTTAAGAAAGCATCGGATGACAGCGATGTTGATATGTTAGCACCAGATCTTCAGTTCGGCAACTGACATTAATTAAACGTGCATTTAGTGATTTCTGAGAAACGCTGATGATATTTGAAATCACCAAAACAAACATGTCCCTACCCAAAATGAACACACTCTACCTTGATAGCTCCGTCACCAATTTCATGAACATGTTATGCATCATGAGTGGACACGCCCCCTACTGGTGACTGGCTTGAAGTGTATTTTGGTGCTCAGTCTGATTCACTTTCAACAGCGTTTCTCAGAAATGGCTTACTGCACCTTTAAGTCATGTCCCGTTTATTTATTCAGGGCTCTTGACTCATTCTTTCCACTGGTCGCTCTTTTGCGACTAACTTTCTCAGTTGGTCCCACGAGCACATAATTTGGTGGTAATTAAAAAAAAAAAATTGCTACAACATGGGATTAATCAATGCATGTTGATGAACTTTTATCATAGTTTAGTTATATGGTAATGAAAGTGTTCAACATTCAACCCGTTCTTATTTGTGACCCTGGACCACAAAACCAGTCATAAGGGTCAATTTCTTGAAATTGAGATTTATACATCATCTGAATTAATAATATTTCTATTGATGTATGGTTTGCTAGGATAGGACAATATTTGGCTGAGATACAACTATTTGAAAATCTGGAATCTGCGGGTGCAAAAAAATCAAGATACTGAGAAAATCGAATTTAAAGTTGTCAAAATTAAGTTCTTAGCAATGCACATTACCAATCAAAAATTAAGTTTTGATATATTTACGGAAGGAACTATCCAAAATCTTCATGGAACATGATCTTTACTTAATATCCTAATGATTTTTGGCATAAAAGAAAAATGTTTTTTTTGGCTATTGCTAAAAATATACCCAAGCGACTTAAGACTGGTTTTGTGGTCCAGGGTCACATTTGTGATTTGAATTTTGTGAACGGGAATTCCTCTTTTGCTGTGTTATAAGCCGGGCTTAATGCGCTTTCACTTTCACTTTCGAATTCGCGATCTGGGTGTCATATTTTACAAGAAAAGAAAATTGTCCATTTTTCATGACTGAAGAGCTGCTTGTTTCAAAGCAACATGTTGTATGAAGTGATATACTATAAACAGTGCTCTAGACAGCAACCAAAATTTTGGGGAATGTGCAAGTTAAAATTTGAAGTGGTCGCATTTGTGCAAGTGCTCCAAAGCGTCTGCTCCATACGGCGTGCGTTGCAGAGCCACGGCACACTGTAGCAGAAATCAGATTTCACTGATCACATGAAGAGAGTCGCTTTCAGGTGTAGAGCCTGGTTTATACAGGTGCATCTCAGTAAATTAGAATGTCGTGGAAAAGTTCATTCATTTCAGTAATTCAACTCAAATTGTGAAACTCGTGTATTAAATAAATTCAATGCACACAGACTGAAGTAGTTTAAGTCTTTGGTTCTTTTAATTGTGATGATTTTGGCTCACATTTAACAAAAACCCACCAATTCACTATCTCAACAAATTAGAATACTTCATAAGACCAATAAAAAAAACATTTTTAGTGAATTGTTGGCCTTCTGGAAAGTATGTTAATTTACTGTACATGTACTCAATACTTGGTAGGGGCTCCTTTTGCATGAATTACTGCATCAGTGCGGCGTGGCATGGAGACAATCAGCCTGTGGCACTGCTCAGGTGTAATGGAAGCCCAGGTTGCTTTGATAGCGGCCTTCAGGTCATCTGCATTGTTGAGTCTGGTGTCTCTCATCTTCCTCTTGACAATACCCCATAGATTCTCTATCGGGTTCAGGTCTGGTGAGTTTGCTGGCCAATCAAGCACACCAACACCATGGTCACCCTACTGGTGACTGGCTTGAAGTGTATTTTGGTGCTCAGTCTGATTCACTTTCAACAGCGTTTCTCAGAAATGGCTTACTGCACCTTTAAGTCATGTCCCGTTTATTTATTCAGGGCTCTTGACTCATTCTTTCCACTGGTCGCTCTTTTGCGACTAACTTTCTCAGTTGGTCCCACGAGCACATAATTTGGTGGTAATTAAAAAAAAAAAATTGCTACAACATGGGATTAATCAATGCATGTTGATGAACTTTTATCATAGTTTAGTTATATGGTAATGAAAGTGTTCAACATTCAACCCGTTCTTATTTGTGACCCTGGACCACAAAACCAGTCATAAGGGTCAATTTCTTGAAATTGAGATTTATACATCATCTGAATTAATAATATTTCTATTGATGTATGGTTTGCTAGGATAGGACAATATTTGGCTGAGATACAACTATTTGAAAATCTGGAATCTGCGGGTGCAAAAAAATCAAGATACTGAGAAAATCGAATTTAAAGTTGTCAAAATTAAGTTCTTAGCAATGCACATTACCAATCAAAAATTAAGTTTTGATATATTTACGGAAGGAACTATCCAAAATCTTCATGGAACAGGATCTTTACTTAATATCCTAATGATTTTTGGCATAAAAGAAAAATGTTTTTTTTGGCTATTGCTAAAAATATACCCAAGCGACTTAAGACTGGTTTTGTGGTCCAGGGTCACATTTGTGATTTGAATTTTGTGAACGGGAATTCCTCTTTTGCTGTGTTATAAGCCGGGCTTAATGCGCTTTCACTTTCACTTTCGAATTCGCGATCTGGGTGTCATATTTTACAAGAAAAGAAAATTGTTCATTTTTCCTGACTGAAGAGCTGCTTGTTTCAAAGCAACATGTTGTATGAAGTGATATACTATAAACAGTGCTCTAGACAGCAACCAAAATTTTGGGGAATGTGCAAGTTAAAATTTGAAGTGGTCGCATTTGTGCAAGTGCTCCAAAGCGTCTGCTCCATACGGCGTGCGTTGCAGAGCCACGGCACACTGTAGCAGAAATCAGATTTCACTGATCACATGAAGAGAGTCGCTTTCAGGTGTAGAGCCTGGTTTATACAGGTGCATCTCAGTAAATTAGAATGTCGTGGAAAAGTTCATTCATTTCAGTAATTCAACTCAAATTGTGAAACTCGTGTATTAAATAAATTCAATGCACACAGACTGAAGTAGTTTAAGTCTTTGGTTCTTTTAATTGTGATGATTTTGGCTCACATTTAACAAAAACCCACCAATTCACTATCTCAACAAATTAGAATATGGTGACATGCCAATCAGCTAATCAACTCAAAACACCGCGAGCATGAGAGTGTGCGCAGCACGCGGCAAAAATTATGTGAATATTGAGGAAATGATGGCAGACAAAGGATTTGGTTTTCAAGCTAAAAAAACGCTTCTTAAACCAGAGAAGGTGAACGTGCTGGTATTCTTGTGGGAAAAAACATGCAAGCACTGTCACCGAGAAAATTTAGTTTTACTTTTCTTTTTGTTTTCATTTTGAAAAGCTTGTTATCTTTGTTGTTTACCTCATGTTACTCTATGGAGGCTTTCTTTCTTTCTTTTAATTTATTTGATTCCTCAGTGTTTGCTAAACGTTCTGTAATTTATTAGTCCGTATATAATACAGCATGTGGTGCATGCCATGCCTCATCTTATTCGCTTTTGTTAATAAACCTTAAGATAGTTTGTCATTATAGCCTACTGTTTTCTTGTTGTTGTGCTTTTTAATTAAGAATAACAATGAATCCATCTTTTGTTTTAGTCTTAAAAAGTGAAAGGTGTATAGATATAAGCAAAAGCAATGTCAATGTCAATTCCAATTAGAATGACAACTTTAATTTCTACTACAAAGCAGCTTCCCGGTGTGTTCATGTTTTTTACTCTCATCTTACCTCAATGGACTGAACAGAAGAAACTAACCAGAGAAGATTTGCAGGTCAAAGAAGGCGGAGCTCCAAAGCACAACTACCTATTATATAGTCTCAGCTTCAGATGTCAGGCATACAAAACGGGAAACATATTGGGAGTTTCAAAGTCGTTATCTGATTTGTTGAAAACTAATTCTGGGAGATGTTGATGTCACTTTTTTTAACGGTCCGCCTGAAAACAAATCTGTCGTGACGCTAAGCCCACTCATGGAAGAAGAATGCCATCTTGTTTACAACTGTGACAATGATCGCTTATCAGGATCAACTAAATGCTAGATTTTCAAAAGTATGTGATATTTAAGGCATAGAATCTTGAGGACTGACGACAACTATCTTGAATGATTTATTGGTTGTACTCTGATCTGCTATTGTAGGCACATCACATTTTAATGCCCCTAAAAATGATGCTTCACAAAATGAACTACATGCTGGTCAGACAGTGTCTTGGGCGCTCCTTGGCCAATGAAAGCTGCAATGAAGTCCAGACCTTCTGCTGTCATTTTGAAAGCCTGGCTATTTGTGAGAACCTATTATGTAATCGTCACAGACCAGCAGTTCTTTGTTCTTCGATTTCGCTTGAAATATATTGAGGTCTTTACACTCTTTAAAATAAAGGTTCCAAAAGGGGATTTTCACAGCAATGCCATAGAAAAATCCTTTTTGGTTCCCCAAAGAACCTTTCAGTAAACAGCTCTTAAAAGAACCATTTTTTCCTTCTAATTTCTAATCAGAAGAACCGTTCACACTTTGTGCATTGAAAAGGTTCCATGGACGTTAAAGGTTATTTATGGAACCATTAAAGCTAATAAAGAACCTTTATTTTTAAGAGTGTCCATTTAAACATGACAGAGTGAAGAATGTTACTCGGCATTTTGATTTCCTGTATTCCTGATTAGCGCATCATTACACACAAGGGCAAATATTTATCATATCACAGTCGGATTCATTCCTGAGGACCTTAAATCACAGCAGAGAAGCTGAGGGAAATGTTATTGATGAGCTTGTAAAAGCAGCCTGACCTGGAGCTAAGGTGAATGCGAACAAACTGCAGACTCCTGCGATTTTATTGGCAAACGCCTGGAATGTGCTCAGGGCAAGCAGCCAGGCCGCATTAACAGACGGACTGCTGACTTCCCAGAATACCACCACTCTATAAGTCCATTCCGGAAATGGCTCTCGCTCTATATCTGTGCAGGGGATGAATTAAGTGTCGTGATGTGGTTTTCCCTCTATCACTCACTCATCCTTCAAAAGCCTAGATATCTATCCTTACCCCCAGAGCTTTGAGAGTTTTGATGCCAGATTTGTAGTGCTCTTAGAGGAGGAAAGAGCCCCCAGCACTCTAATGGGCCGGAGCAAACCACGCGCCACATTCTCAACGTCCACCTCAAACCACATGTTGCATTTGAAGAAATGAAATACTAGCAGTAACATGAGTGAAAGCAAATGGGAATTGTATATATTAGATTGCATATTAGGTGAAATGAACTCTATGCATGCAGACTATCTACGTCAGTGTTTCCCAACCGGGGCGCCGATAATTAGAGATGCACTGAAATTTCGGCTGCCGAAAATTTGTTCACCGCTCAGGTTTCACTTTCACGTGGTGTGACGCTCTGCGTATTAGACGTCGAGGGTGGTGAAATCTGGCAGAGGAGAAAATAACTCAAATTACTTTTGTTCTAGACTTCATTGTTTCTGGCAAAACAAATATTTGCGGTGCGCTGAGTAAGTACGACAGCAAGCTACTGCCAAATTGTATGCACAATACACATTTTTAAAAAGTTGCACTGTCAAAATTGCAGCGAGTCACATTGTACTATTACAATAGCTATGTTTTCATCCACCTATTTTTTAATGTGCATTTTGGGATGTCGCATTAAAAAAAACGCTGGATGGAAATGCCAAGATATGCATAAATTCTAAAAATGCGCATAAAAAAACTCAACAAAGTAAGATACATTTTTTATCCGGTAAGAAAACATCCGCATAAACTATGATGGAAACACTTTTACCGAATAAATTCCTTAATGCGCATCAAAAAAAGACATGTGACTTTGCGATGGGAAGTCGTCAAAATGCTTCGTTATATTTAACTCCCAGAACTGCGTTCGTAAACAGCAGGCTCTGAAAATAAAATAACATGACTGAGTTTCAACTGCGGGCTCTGAAGTTCGTAATTTATTGTATACAAAAAATATTATATACAGTGCCTTCTACTATACTGCAGCGAATTGAATTTTTCTTCATGATATTTATATGATATTAATAAGGAAGTGACGGTTTTGTTCTCTTCAACTCACTGGATGGAAACTGTGCTTTATTCACAAATGTTTTATGCGATATTCCAATTTTTTGAGAACTTTGGGTGGAAACATAGCTATTAAGATATAATGTAAAATTCTGGTAAATAAAACACTATAAACCCTTTTTATTTTTTTTGCGAAACTGAAACTACTGGTGTGTGGGAAATGTGCTATTCTGAGGGCTCTCTGACCCTCCCATAGACAGCAAGGTAACTACCACGTTCAATGTCCAGAAAAGTACCAAGATGATCGACAAAGTAGTCTGTGTGACATCAGTGGTTCAACTTTTCTGGACCTTGAACGTGGTAGTTACCTTGTAGTCTATGGGAGGGTCAGAGAGCCCTCAGATTTCATCAAAAATATCTTAAATTGTGTTCCGAAGATGAACGGGTTTGGAACAACACGAGGGTGAGCAATTAATCACAGAAGTTTCATTTTTGGGTGAACTAACCCTTTAATAGCATTATGCAAGTTGCTTTGGTGTACAAGTTGCAGCATGTTTCAGATGATAATATTACTGGAATACACAGTAAGCAGGGGTCACAGTCCAAAACAACATTAATTCAGTTGACTTTGGAGTTTGATGCAATTTTAATGCAATCTCCCTTTGTAGTCTCTTGCAAAACAAATATTTGTGGTAAGTTAAGGTGCTTTCTAAGTGGCTTCGAAAGCAAGCTACTTGCTATTTTTGCGTATCCTACACACTTATATTACAAAGCTAACTAGTGACTACAATCAAAAACAACATTATTTTAGTGCACTTTGAACACAATTTTGAGGTTATTATTCTTTATTCTCACTTGCAAAACAAAATATATGTGGTGTGTTACATTTCTGATAACACAATAGTGGCCACAGTCCAAACAACTTCTAAATACACTTTTAAGTACACTTTAAATACAATTTTGGGTCTGTTAATCAAAAAAAGCATCAAATGACTTCAGAAGGCTCAAATATAACAAAAGAGTCATACAATCTACTTTTATAACACTTTTTTCAAAAAAAAAAAAAAAAATGCATAATGATTTTATGGCCATAATTAATTGATTTCAATCCTCATATTTTCATTCAGGCACAAACACCAGATCAATGATGCCAAATGTAATCTTATAACCAAATGCAACACATAAAAGAAATAAGAATTTTATGTTACTGTCATCTTATTTTTGATACTCACATGTCTTTTATATATTGATTTTATTGTTTTATTGTTGTCCCAGATACATTCTCAATCTTAAAATACGAAAGAATTTTTTTTTTTAAGCACAACTAAATAAAATAATGAAATAAACTAATTGAACATTTCGGGGGGGAACAATTATTCCAATATTTTCAAATTGTAAAACGTATATAACGTAAAATATTTTCAATAAAAAAAATAAAATTTGAAAGTGTGAAAATAATTTTTTTAATCTGAATTTTAAAAAAAAATTATGTTGTCATTTCCACCACAATCAACAATACTAAGACTAGTAATGATTTACCAAACGTACACAGAACACACTAGAAACCTGCCAAAACACCCCAATAACACCTAGAATCACCAGAACACCCTAAAAACTACAGATATCTGTGCTAGCGAGCTACTTTCTTCTATGCTTATGTAAATTATCAAGTGCTCACAGTCTACAACATTATTTCAACACACTTCAGATAATATTTGGATGTGTTTGATGCATTATAATCATAATCTCTAATTTATCATGACGGGTCACTCTCCTAAGCCGAACAGTATCTGAACTTCAGTTACCTCTGAGGTAACAGCAACACCCCATGATTTAATGCGCTTCCATCCTCTCTAGAGTTCCAACCAAAAT
>NW_015505437.1:1568598-1569059 GCF_001515645.1 Sinocyclocheilus grahami | reverse complement strand
TTTGTACAGCGCTTTTCACGATGCAAATCATTGCAAAGCAACTTTTTTCAAATACATTTATTAAAATGATTTTGTGTTCTTCCAATCACAATAGTATCATACATTTGCCCTCTTTATTTTAAATCAACAGTTTATTTTTCAAACTGATCCAGCTAATGTATGTGTGCATTCCAGTGATATTTTAATGTCACTGTTATAGTTTTTGTTAATATTTAGAATTTTATTTTATTTTTATGTTTTCATTTTAATTTTATTTTGTTTTCTGTCATTTAGTTAACAAAGAGGCTTGAGTCACTGAATTATTTTGAACAAGTGAATGCAACATTTCCTTCCAGTAAAATCAGATCATGTATTATAACAAGCCCTGCCTGAGTAATCAGACACCTTGAGCTGTCTACTAATGCAAACACGCTTCTGAATGATGCTACTGATACCGGATGCTTTCGTACCAATCATAGTCA
>NW_015505437.1:1566340-1566618 GCF_001515645.1 Sinocyclocheilus grahami | reverse complement strand
AATTATTCATATTTCCCCATGAGCTGATTCGCTACACCATTCAGCACGCCAGTGCTATATGCTTCGAACCATCTGATAAACATAATATCATGCTTGTTAAAGTTATGGCAGACATAATTTAATTTGGCTGTCAGAGATAAAAATATACTGCTCATCATAGGTTCTGTCTGATATATCATACCTAATTTTCAAAGCCATTTTTTTTTCTGCAACAAACGTTTTTTGATAGAAGCATTTTCAGTGTTTTGTTGGCTGAACGATATATATATATATATATA
>NW_015505437.1:1520858-1566027 GCF_001515645.1 Sinocyclocheilus grahami | reverse complement strand
GAATGATGCTACTGATACCGGATGCTTTCGTACCAATCATAGTCATTGCTGTAAAACACCAGATCAAGCATCATCAACAAAGAACTCAACCTTTAAATGAACAGATTGCTCATGTGTATCAGGCCACAATCCACACTGATGATTTCATGATGAATACAGACTCATAATAAACATGGCACTGACTTCCATAAAGCCCTTATCAAGGAGTGCACTTTGTGCTGTGAGCAAACCTGTGTAAAACTCCAGGCATGTTCTGTGTTATCTTGCGTGCATTCTTCTCTTTTCATAACGCCCCCAATGAAGCCTTGCATGGCATTCACTTTCACCCACCCATTACTGGCAGCTGACAGACTGGCTTTCCGCCAACCCAGAATTAAGCCATTGCAAACGTGCGGCTGCTCATGTAGATGCTTGGACTCAGCCTGACAGAAACGAAAGCACTGCAAAGAGAAAATTCATTCATTCAGGAATAAGAAACCTAAACATGATAGATTTTTATTCAAAACAGCTGGAAAAAGTGATGCATTTTATACATTTGTTAAAAATGTAATTACGATACATTTCAATGAAAACAATCCATTTTGGCTTTCCAAAATTGTCTGTGATCGTGCATAATAGTGCATTGTAGTAAGTAACTGCTTACATGATAGACACTTTGAGTCTGATAATAGCTTACATGCCACCGGTCAGGTTTGCTGCATGGATTTGCATCAGTAGATTCATTGTAATAGATCTGGTGTTGGGCTGAGTGAGCGCTTGTAAGAAAACAAAGAATTTCCTTAATAGAAGGGAACACTGTGCTAATGACACCTTAAATGAATAGTTCACCCAAAAATGAAAATGTACTGAAAATGTACTCACCCTCAGGCCCTCCAAGATGTAGTTGAGTTTGTTTCTTCATCAGATTTGGAAAAATGTAGCATTGCATCAGTGTCTCGGCAATGGATGCTCTGCAGTGAATGGGTGCCGTCAGAATGCGAGTCCAAACAGCTGATAAAAACATCACAATAATCCACAAGTAATCCTCACCACTCCGGTCCATCAATTAATGTCTTGTGATGTGAAAAGCTGTGTGTTTTTAGGAAACAAATATATTATTATGACGTTTTAACTTCAAACCATTCATTCTAAAATATGAGTCCATAATCCATAATAGCTCTTCCTCCAGTGAAAAAGTCCATCTCCAGTAGTCCCTCGCATCAAAAGCCACCAACATATTCATTTAGAGCTGTTTTGGACTGTTTTCCATTATAAACAGTGATCTGTGCATGTAAACTTGCTCTGTGCATATTTCTCTCATGATATTTAACTGGAAGCAACAGGTTAAAGTTAAAAATGTCTTGATGGATTTGTTTCTTACAAACATAGCTTTTGGCTTCACAAGATATGAATTGATGGGCTGACGTTATATGGATCACTTGTGGATTATTGTGATAGTTTTTATATCAGCTGTTTGGACTCTCATTCTGACGGCACCCATTCACTTCAATGTTCATTTTTGTCTACCACCCTCTAAAGCCAGTCAACCTGACATCAGCATTGATTATACCAATAAAAAAATGCACTTTCGCTCATTGTAGTCTTGTGACATCTGTCAGTTAGTGATATGTTATGCATGATATTTTCCCAAAAACACAACGGCAATAAGATGTCTTTTATGACACAATCATGCCTTTGTGCTTTTCTGTTATTTTGTATGGCAAGCTTCTCCTCTGTATCTCATGCCTCTATCCAGACATATTAGCTATTCCAAATGAATAATTGATGCTGTTGATGGCGCTCTAACTTACAATGCATGATCAAAGTCAGATGCCTCAATGAGTTTTTCTAGCGAGACTCATTGCCAAGTTCCTGTGGGCTTTGCACAATGACAATCAAGTCCTTTATTCCACCAACATCAGTTCCCATTCACAAAGACAAAGCATGTCACACGGCCAGATCACGCTGCTGAACACACTGAGCCATTGACAGCAGTGTCATCTTCTACAGGTTATTGGATTATATTTACATTTTACATTTCCATACTCGATTTGAGATTATTTTGGTTTATTTCTTTGGTCCAGTTGGCCCATGTTTAATTCACCCCAAGGTATAATTCATCCCGAAATGAAAATTCTGTCATTGTTTACTCACTCTCTTCCTTCTGCTGAACACAAAGGAAGATATTTTGAAGAATGTGGACAGTCAAACAGTTGCTGGTCCCCACTAGCAACATTCAAAATATTCATAAAATCTATAATAGTATCTCACTTCTGCTAAAATAACATTGACACAAATCAAACCCTGACATAATTTCAGCCATGACCAAATACCCCCCCCCCCCTTACCCAAATGTTAGTGTACTTGATAAAAGGGAAAATTACAGCAAGCATAGCATTATGACATGCTAGATTCACACAGACAAGCATTGTTGCTATGTGAACAGTGATCCTGTTGTCTGAGGATTCTGAGCATGCTCAGATGCTCAGTGCCAGCGAGTCTCACACGTACACACGCAGAGAGCTTATTTAAAAAATAGAATGCATCTTCTGAGAGTTTTGTATTCAGTTGGAAATCTGCTTTTAATCTGAAATGAAACTGATATATTTGTGTATTGTGTAATTGTGTTTTATGTAGGAAGATCAAAACAGACTGTGTGTGTGTGTGTGTATTGTTTATGCTACATTGTGGGGACCAAATGTCCCCACAAAAATAGTAAAACTATTATAAAATAGTTATTATTAAAAATATATTATTAAAAAATATATATTAAAAATAGTAAATTATGTTTATCTGAAAGTGTAGCAATGCAAACAGGTTTTCTGTAAGGGGTAGGATCTTTATGTAGGATGGTAAAAGTCAGTCACACTGATTATCATGGTGTTTACCACCCTCTAGTGGACACTTATGAAGGTGTAGAACCATCTCAAGGATGATCAAAAGAAATGGACAGCACCTGAGTTAAATATATGAGTGTCACAGCAAAGGGTCACTCTGTGTGCTGTGTGTACATTAATGAGGAAAAAAAATTAACTTAAATGATTTTAGCAAATGGCTGCAATATAACAAAGAGTGAAAAATTTAAAGGGGTCTGAATACTTTCCGTACCCACTGTATATATCTAATTACTATAGTACTATAGTATTTTGCCAGAAAAGTAATTTGTGTCATTTCTTTTCTTTTCTTTTTAAAATTTGTAAATTATTTTTTGGTTTCAAGGTTGAACATTTCTAGTACTCAGTAAAATAAACAGCCTCTTTCTTCTACATCTGGTATTCTATACCTGTGTGACGAGTGTGGTCATGTGCAAACATACAATAAAATAGTTTTATACAAACCAACATATCAAAATAACAAAGCAGGCCAAATGAAATAAAAGTATTTTAATAAAAAGTAAAAATGACTTTGAAAGCAAACATTGCATCTCCTGATTGGGATCAACCCTTTAAAAGGTAAGAGGAAATTAGAAAATATAAAGTAGAAAGTAGAAAGAAAGTAGCACATAAGACACATACACAACATCTAGGGTTTGTTTTACAATAATGACCAAAATAAATGCATATTGTTATTTAAACACACAAAGTCATTCTCACTGGAAAATTTTGATTCTGACAAATTCATTTTAATATTTGACAGCTTTCATCATAATACCTTATTGTTCATTTGCATTATCTTAATTTACAGAATTCTGTTGAGTAAAGTTGTTACCTTTCCCTTATTTCTACACTACTTTAAAGGTGACATATCATGAAAATCTGACTTTTCCAGGTTTTAAGTGCTATAATCAGGTCCCCGGTGCATCTACCAACCAAGGAAACGTGAAAAAGATTAACCCAGTAACTTTGTTTTGGGAAGCCTTTTTCTGCAAGCGTCTGAGAAAACGAGCGCGTCTGATTTCGCTCACTTGGTGACGTGGCAAAGGGATCTCATTATAATATTACCGGCCCTTAATCTGTAAATGTAATACACCCACAGCACCATCATCGTGTTTTCGCAAGCGACAACGGTGTACCAGCTCTAATGCCACGGCGAAAGTTTGAGCAAAACATGCTAACTGTTCAGCACTGAACACTGTTTAGATTCCCAGCCTCAGAGACAACAGAGCAGTGGATTTATTGATGTATTTACTGTATATTGCTGCTGCCACACAGATCTGAAATAAACAAGCGATTCACAGACATAACCCACTGTTTTTGTAACTCATGTGTGTGTTTTTAACGTAAACTTGTGTGTGAATGAGAACTTAGTTTAGTACTCGCATGCTGTGACAGCCGCTTTCTGTGCGTGTGCTTCGGATGTGTGCGCTCAGAAAACCCTATATCAGAAGTTTAAACTCATATGGTTTAAAACGCATGATTTCAGTGAACAAAAATCAACATCAGGTTTTGGTACATGTGCTATTAAAACAACTCAAACAGAAGAACTACAGGTAGTAATGGGAGAAAGGCCATTAGAAATGAGAACGATACAGCTATTGTTAAATTCTTTGGATAATTTACAAGGTCATAGTTAAGATCATCCAACAACCTTGTAGGGAAGAGGAGCGGAGGAAAACAAAACATACATGCATACATATTAGCTCTTTCTCCGCCAAACACAGAATTTTCCGGGGTTCCGTGTTTTATAGTTATACACTCGGGGGTGCTATTACGCATCTCCTGAATGAGTCTAAAATATGCCAATCAAAAACATAGATGAGGAAGATGAAGAAACAAACGATCTCATATGCAAGCATATGCATATGAAAAAGAATGCAATCATTAACAATAAACAGCATATAATTGAAAACTGCCTAATGTTACCGAGTGAAATGTGGATCCGGGAAGCAGTAAAGGACTGTGCAAGCTTTAGGGGTGATGATGGAAGCCAATAGTACTGAATATGATCCAGATGTAGTATTTGATCAAATTGATTTTCTCAGCCTTTTGCTCAAAATGTTGCTTTTTTATTAAACTTACCTACATTCAAGTGTTGATAAAAAAAATGTTTGAAGCTAGAATAAAGTAGAGGATCTGTTCTTTATTTTGATGTATTGCATGTTCAGATATCCAGACAACAAAATATTCTGGGGGCCATGACATTTTAGTGAAAATGATCAAAAATGCTGGTGGTGGCTGGCAACTTTTTTCAAAAACGCTGGCGGAGAAAGAGTTAATGGTTACATTACCCACATTTACAACCATATCTATACAGATGCATAGAATCTAGCCATTTAGACAGCAGACCAGACATTTTGCTAGAGATACAATAAACGTTATACAGACTCCAAATGATGGGACTTACAATTGTATTTTTATGGGTGTCAAAACATATTAGTATAAAAGGAAATGAAATAGCAGGTAAGGAAGCCACAAAAATATCATACTGATTTAGCAGTTATTCTACGCAAGACAGAATCAGGATCATTAGGAAAGGCTGAAGGAAAGGTGACAAAAACGATCCAAGAACGAGAGGACAATGGCTTTACAGAGTACAAGCAAAGAGCAGGAAAGTGAAAAGAACAGTCGAGATGAGATAATATCAAGACACAAGATCAAAGAGTGCACTTTACAAAATTTCACCACATTTTAGGTCATATTAAAGTTGAGAAAAGAATTATTGACTGATGTTTCTTGAAAGTTAAGCTGTTATGCAATATATTACAACGCTTATAAAAAAAAATATCAAAATACCAACCACTGATGTCACATGGATTATTTTAACGATGTCCTTACTACATTTCTGAGTATCTTAATTTGTGTTCCGAAGATGAATGGAGTTCTTACGGGTTTGGAATGACACAAGAGTGAGTAATTAATGACAGAATTTTCACTTTTGGGTGAACTATCCCTTTAAGGCCACCTAATTCAAAGTGGGACTTTAACATATTTTATCCAGAGGAAGAGAGAGGACTGAAACATGATGAGCCAGTTTATCCAGGTACCATGCAACATGGTGAGGTGTATATTGTGTCCACATGCAGGCTGGAGTAAAAGATGAATGTGACACCATAGGTTTTAACTTCAGTCAACAAAACTGATGCAACAGCATCTTCTGCCATACTAATTATGTGCCATCAGTTATACAGAACATACAATGAATATCAGTTCAGTTTAATTTTGTTGCACCTAGTTTTTCAAACGTCTTACATGTTCTACCTGTAGAAGGGTATGGGATATACAGGTTGCATTTAACATGTCCAATAGGGTTTTTTTTATCAGCACCAAGATTTATATATTTACATAATAGCCCATATATTCGCAATTGATAAGAAGTAACAAAATTCATTTTTTTTTGCCATTGTTCATTTCTGAAATAGGCTTAAGTAGTTAACATGAAATTAAAAAAGTGTGAGTGTATCACTATTTAAATTTCATGTTAACTACTTGCCTATTTCATAAATGAACAATGGCAAAGACAAACAACTACAGATAACACGTCAGCGTGCCATGCATATGTGCAGCGTTTTTTGTCACTATGCAAAATGGGCTTAATTTTCTTTATTTCTTGTTTGTTTGTAATACTGTAGCCTATGACATGGTCACCTGAGAAAACAGCCAGCTACTACTAGGGCTGAATTATGAATTTATTAGTAGTAGTAGTAGTAGTAGTAGTATGTACTCAACAACTTTTTTTATTATTAGTAATTGCATGTCGGTTTGCAATTGTTCATTTTAGACCCTAGCCAGTTTTGTATGAATATAGGCCTATCTAGGGTGACCATATGTGCCATTTTCCCAGGACGCGTCCTGGCCAGGATTTCTATATTGATATATATATATTATATTTTGATGTCATACACCGATCGGTCTGCACACGCAAACAAAGCCAAAACCTAGATATTTTAGGCAATATAGAAATCCTGGCCAGGACGCGTCCTGGGAAAATGGCACGTATGGTCACCCTAGGCCTATCTGTTTTTATTTGATTAAATGTGTGATTCCCAGAGCCTTGATTCCTTGTTCCTCTCAAGTCCTCATCTTATTAGGGAGTTTTTCCTTTTGTCTTTCTCTCAGGACAAGGCGAATACATCGAAACCAAACAGGTGCGGAACCTTTCCCGAGCGCCTCTTGTTTCGCACGGACTGTTTAGAAAGTACTCGTAAATATCAGTAAAGATGGCGGCGCTCATGAAGAAGCCACATGTCGTTGTTGAAGAGGGAGATGGTGAGGCATTTAACTGCTTTACTGGCAAATATTGATGCAGCGCATATAGCATGTCATTATGCCAGGATGCGTATTATTAATCGTTAATCAAACGACTACTGATTTCTTCATTTAGACTGTGTTCAACTGCAAACATAGGGCAGAGAGATATTACAGTAAATCCAAACTTACTCTCGTTTTTACACTAGAAATGTCAAACCGAATACATATTCGTTGTCTTTGCAATAATTAGTGATTTATTTTGACATTTCTCTGACTTGTCTTTGTCAAAAATATTACGCTTGGTTATATCTCGGTTATTTTTATCGATGACATTAGAATTAATACTTTAGGGTCCTTCCAACTTTATCGTACAGACAACATGTAAATTGAAATTCTAACTGTTTGGGCTAAATATATTTACATTCTTTTTGCGTGCAGTACATATATTGGCCCATTTTACATACACAAGCAGATTTCAAGCAGTTAAGTCTTTACATCAGGACATTCTTAAGACAAGGAGAAACACATTAAGGCAATTGTTTTTAACATTTCACTAGTAGTGTCTAACATATGGTCACTTTTAAAATGAAGGAGAAGGTGCTTGAAAAGAACCTAAATTGGGATGTCATATCGATGTATGAAATATTTTTTATGTGTGCTATGGCTGATCAGAGGAAGAGTTTGGCGTTTCTGATGACAGCATCGGTGATGATGGAGAGAGTGGACCAGGAAGTGACCAGGAGGGATCTGATGTAGAGGACAGCGGTGAAGAGGATGGAAAGAGCGAGGAAGAACAGAATGGAGACGCTGCGGAAAATCCCAACACCGGCTGGGCCGAAGCCATGGCCAAAATCCTGGGGAAGAAAACGCCAGACAGCAGACCCATCATCCTCCTGAAGAACAAAGAGCTGGACAAGATCAAAGAGAAGGAGAAGAAAGCGCGTCTGGAGAAAAAGAAACGGGTGCACCATCAGCCGAGCTTTTCCAGATCGCATAGAATTCAATATTTCTTTAAACAGCTTCTTTTTTATGTTATGAAGTGGAAAACTGTTTAATATTAAGCTTATAAGGGCTGGAATGATTGAAATCGCATCATATGACCCCTTTAAGCAAGCATTAAATGACCAACCCCTATATGCATTTACATACTTTTTTTTATTGACAGACCGATAAGAAACGAGCATGGGAGAATATGTGTCGAGAGAAGCCTAATGTGGTTCAAGACCGAGAGCACGAGAGGAACCTTCAGAAAATTGCTACCAGGTGAAACCTCTTTCGGTCCACTTTTGCGCCGTTTTTCAGTCTGTTGTAGTATTAATTATGTGTTGTATGATATCTGTAGAGGTGTGGTGCAGTTGTTCAACGCTGTGAAGAAGCATCAGAAGAACGTGGATGAGAGGATAAAGGAAGTTGGGGGTTCAGAGAGAAAGAAATCCAGAATTCTGTCCTCGGTGACTAAGAAGGACTTCATTGATGTCCTGAGAGGAGCAGACGTGGCTCACAAACCGGCCGTCAAAAAAGAGAAAGTGGTGAGATTACTTTTCTTTCCCATACACTTACTGTCTTTCCTCGTCACATGGCACAGCTTTCTTGCTTTAAGTTAACATGAAGTCAAAATATACTCTATTAACCAGTGCTGTTATTAACTATAACAACTTTATGGTCAAGAAATGCATCGTTCTTTTACTTTTCTTAATTTCTCTCATCGTGTCCACTTGGTGGCACTGTTTACATACGGCTCTTATTGAATTCATTAATGTAAAAATATAGGCCTAACATCACAGTGTGGGATTTATGAGACTTTTCTTGACTGATATTAGCAGCCTGTAGAAGTGAAAGGGGAGAATCCGTCCTGGAGCGTGTTGAGGGATGATTTCATGATGGGCACATCCATGAAGGACTGGGATAAGGAGAGCGATGAAGAGCGTCAAGGAGAAGACAACCTTGAGCCTGCTGAAGAGTACAGCAGTGAATCGGACTGATCCATCTCGACTGCATCATGTAGTGCACACATGCAAGTGTTCTTACAGACCCTGAGAGCTGCCCTGCGCAGAGAGAGAAGACTCGGTGTTACCTGCCGTTCTCAGAGCGTGGATCATGTGGTGCTGGAATATGGAGAGACTATATACCTGATCTTGATGTTGTTCATGTGTCCTGGTAAAGCAGAGTGCATTGATGAGTGCTGCACATCTAGCCAAACCTCTGAGCTCTTTTGCTGTATATAGACATTTGTCACAATGTTTTTTTGCTAAATAAATAATTTCATGCATCTTGATTTAAGAATCTTCAGATATTTTGATTGGAAACCAAAAGACCTCTATGCAAGAAAAGCATTTTTTTGTTTGTTTTTTTGCAGTGCATGTATTCATTCATTCAGTGCGCATATTTTCATCATGCAGACACCGTCAAAGTGACAAAAATTGCATCTCCATTCACATGCATATTTATTTAAACGCAACCATTTTTAAATGGTAGTTTTCTATAAAACATCGGAGATGCAGAGCACATTAGTCAGGCTGCTGTATGCAGAGCATTTAGGAAAGTGTACGTTACTCTCACGGTCTTTTTTAATCACTTGTGTGTTGTTTCCTGAGCTCAAATCCATCAAAGAGGAGTTTCACAGGACTGCAGGTCAGTGTTGTAGAAATCGGTTTAAATGAGGCTAATCTGATAAATGACGTTCACTTGATAACATCTTGCTGCCACCTCTGGAAGTAACCCAATAATTAGAATTTCCTTCAGGATTTCCAGTGTGGTTGGATGCATTGATGACACCCATAGTCCCACCATAAATAGAGATGACCAAGTAAATTGTGAATAATGTGTTTATTTATCAGTGGTGGTGGCATATATCTCAGATTACACTTCCATCTGGCCTCCTTCCATTCCATACAGTAATCCCTTTCATTTTCAGAAGGTGTGATGATGTTTAGCTCCAACCCTGATCAAAAATACCCAAACAAGCTGCTAAAGATCTTCAGGATTACTTGTCAATTACCGGCAGGTGTTTGATCAGTGCTGGATTTAAGCTCTGCAGGACGGTGGACCTTCAGGAGCACAACAGAGGAACACTGATTTAGGTGTTTTAGATATCTGAATGTCCTTAAATTCAATGCAAACACAAAGCGTAAGTCTCTAAATACTTCTTGGATCGCTGTAGTTTTACTTTAGTGGGGGAGTCTAGTCCTGCTTTTGGAGGACTATTGTCCTGCAGCGTTTTGCTCCAATTTGCCTCAACACACCTGCATTCCTGAAGACCTTGATTAGCTGGTTAAAGTGTGTTGAATTAGTATTGAAGCAGGAGAGTGTCCCTTCAGGAGCTTCAAGGCTTTTGTGATGTTTTAGTTGACCACCTGGTGGCGCAGCTGTCAAACTAGTGCAATGAGCTACAGTTGGGTTGACTTTCTGACCTCTGGGAGAAGACAGTTCTGTAAATGTAAAACTGAAATGCATATGTTAAATCACGACATGGGCCACATGGTGCATTTCATTCTTTTGAGCTCATTAGGAGTGTATGTTCTAATATAAGCAGTCCTTTCATCAGAGGTGCCTCTCTGATTGGAGGGCTGCCAGGAGATGACCTTTAAGGGTGCAGCCCTGCCGGAATGACAATTGTGCTGATTCTAGACTTTCTCTTTATCACTCTCAGTCGCGCTATGTGTACACACCCAGTTGAGATATATTTGCCCAGTGTCTGAGAGGGTACGGTATCACCCTGTACAGCACTTCATTTTGGCCAGCGTAAAACTCCCATTTGTCACGACAACACTGTGAGCTGCCACTCAGGAATGCCCGCTCTATCCAGGGCATGTTGACACAGCGCCCTAGAATGGGTCAAGCTCCTCTGTTGCTCCCTCACTGCTCATCTTTTCATAGCCGCCCATTGTCTGCATCACAAAACCTCTTCCTCATTTCATCAGCTTGCTTGAGTCACAGATTGTGAGAACAGTCAGGTGGACCGTGTAATAAAACTGTTGTGCAATTTTACCACACTTAATATAATTTGTTTTATTCCCTTGCATCCCTGACCTTTTTCCTCTCGCTCGCATGCAGTCTCACATCTGTCTTTGTGGGTACTGATTTAGTGATAACATCTGGTTTACAGCGGTGGGTAGAGCCATCGGGGGTGTTCTGAGAGCCTGTCACTCCTGATAGATTACTGGAGTGTGGGCCGGGTACAAAAGGCTTTGGCAAATTATGATTTTTTTTAAGCAGAAGCTCAAGGGATGGAAAAGTAAATCAAGCAGGTGCTGCGAGGGAGATTGAGGAAGAGTGGAAAAGGCCTGCCGTTGCATGTTGCACACCGAGAATCTGTGATCGACCGACTTGTAGCAACCTCCCAGAAAGGGTTATCAGCGAGATGCGAGATTTGTATGCGCTGATGCAACAGCTGGGCCTGCTTTCCCATTCCTTATCAGCTGCCTGTGTCATAACGGTAGTAATACCATAAGCTACTTTTTGTTTTTTTGTTTTTTCAGTATACTAAATGAAGCAAGATAACATGGCAGATTAAATGGGTGGTTTTGTGCTGAGACTTCTCTGCCTCATTTAATTTAATTTATAAAGGTTATAAATACTAACTGTGCAGAGTAATACAGAAAGTCAACATTTTCATGTCTGAAAGCTTAATACTGGTTGCATGATGAGAGGTGAGGTGAAGTAATTTTAGTGGATGATGCTAAAATGTCAATCCCGTTAATATGATTTTGAACTGAAAACAACTGATAAGTGAATGTTCTGTAAAGATATTAACATTGAAACCCTGAAACGTTCAGTTTTGAACACAAGGCTTGTAAAATAAAAACTCATGAACACAACTTTCACATGGCTTCCTGAAGGCATTTACATAAAAATGTAGCCATAGTGTAATGAATTAACGCTTATGCATGTTATTAGATGGATATAATGCTTAAAATCGTACTAAATTTTAATTTCAGTTCAGGTGTGATGGACAAACTTTCAAATAACCCAGTTAATTTCTAATGTTGTATTACTGCATAGTATTTCCACTTCATCCCCAACGTCAGCTATCTTGAAATCTTTTTAAACAAAATACTAAAGTTTTTTTATGACATACTTGTTGCCAATTGACAACGTGTTTTGTCGATCTATACACCTGGGACTATAAATGGTCGCTAGCGTTTTAGCGCAGGTGAACTGGCCTGTAAGGACACTGGCCCCTCGAAATCTGTTTCTTGCTAGTTTTGTGGTTTACTCTGACATTCTTTTGGGGAGGTTCAAATAGGTCCGGTCGTGCCAGAGTGGAAGGACCCAGTGGGCGTTAGGACCTGGCCGCAGTGCTGAAGAGAAACGACGCGCTGCGAAGCGCTTGGTAAACCCGCGCGCTGACGAATCCCTCGGACTCACCGTGATGACCACAACCACGTGGTGAAGTCAGTCCTATATAAATCTCTCTCTCCAACCGGCTGCCTTCAGATGTGCATGTGTGTGCTGGCACAGGGACCGTTGTTTTCCACCAGAAGGAACAGAGGAGTGCGTAAACTGAAAAGAAAATCGCTTTTGCCTGCTGTTACAGTAGTTTATCCCATCACTCCGTGCTCGTCAGGCAAGTTTAGGACGCGTGAGACAGGTACAGCTTTATTTTCTTCAGCATCTGCTGGTGCCAAACGCGAGGAGGAGGAGGAGGAGGAGGAGAGGCGATGCGCCTTGCGGAGTGAGCAGAGGCTTTTCCTGGACCTCCACATCTTCTCATACAGCGAGGGCGAGAGGGAGGCGTGATCGTGCGGCGCTTTGGAGAGAGTTCTCGGCGATCTGATGCGGTGGAGGTGCGCGCAAAAAGCCCGCAGGCGACGCGTCTGTCATAAAGAGAGCTTTGCGAAGCAGAAACTTTTGATGGCCAAATCAATGGCTCTTTTAGTGCCCCGCGATTCTGTGCACTTGCTATGAAGTGATTTGGAATGAAGATCTTAGTTTCTCTCCCGCACATAACGGATCTGACAGACCATTTCGCGTTGGCACCTCGGATGGATTTGCAGGTACAATAGACAGAGACGTTTGCCATTGATAATAGCGTGCGCAAAAAAAGTTACATTTGGCTTCGCCATCGAAATGATTGGGCTTCTGCGTAACTTAATTCATTAATTAGCATTTTCAAACTCGCTTCAGCTTCAAAAACAAAAGCACAAAATGAACTTGTACGTCTTGAGTCTCCTTCTGACCTTGGATTTAGCCACAGTGGCCGTCAGTTTATCCACATGCAGCACTCTGGACATGGAGCAGTTCAAAAAGAAGCGGATCGAGGCCATCCGCGGTCAGATCCTCAGTAAACTCAAGCTGAGCAGTCCTCCGGAGATCTACCCCGAGCCCGAGGAGGTGTCCCGGGACATCATCGCCATCTATAACAGCACACGGGACCTGCTGCAGGAGAAAGCCAACGAGCGAGCGGCCACCTGCGAGAGACAGCGCAGCGAGGAGGAGTACTACGCCAAAGAAGTGCACAAGATAGACATGCAGCCCTTCTACCCTGCCGAGAGTGAGTGTTTCAACCCTGTTTCGGGGGTGGGATTGGGTAATAATGGTTTCACTGAAAGCTTAGGTTCGAACCTCGACATCACTGAGCTCAGTTTACCTCAATGCTTTAATGGGCCTCAGTGCGTAAACACTTGACGGGCTCCCTGCCACCCGCAGCCTGAATGAAAGAATAAAAAAAGGCATACATAAAACATTGTTATTCACTACAAGCGAGCCTCTTAAGCACCTTTTTTTACCCAACAAAGTACCAACAGTGCATAGGGGTAATTTGATATATATGTGACCCTGGTCCGTTCGCCGCGGGGGGCCCCGAGCGACCGCACCAGTTGCACCCCCCCTAAGGACGGCCCTGTTTGTAGCAATAGCCAACAATGCATTGTATGGGTCAAAATCATCGATCATGATTCCAAAAATCATTTGGAAATTAAGTAAAGTAACTAAAAAAGATATTTAGCAAATTTCCTACCGTAAATATATCAAAACTAAATTTTTGATTCGTAATATGCATCGCTAAGAAATTTATTTGGACAACTTTAAAGGCGATTTTCTCAATATTTAGATTTTTTTTTTTTTTGCACCCTCAGATTCCAGATTTTCAAATATTGTCCTATCCTAACAGATACATCAATGGAAAGCTCATTTGCGACCCTGGACCATAAAAGCAGTGTTAAGTCGCTGGGGTATATTTGTAGCAATAGCCAAAAATACATTGTATGGGTCAAAATTATTGATTTGTCTTTTATGCCAAAAATCATTAGGATATTAAGTAAAGATCATGTCCCATGAAGACATTTTGTAAATTTCCTACCATGAATATATCAAAACATCATTTTTGATTCGTAATATGCATCGCTAAGAAATTAATTTAGACAACTTTAAAGGCGATTTTCTCAATATTTAGATTTTTTTTTTTGCACCCTCAGATTCCAGATTTTCAAATATTGTCCTATCCTAACAAATACATCAATGGAAAGCTCATTTATTCAGCTTTCAGATGTCATAATGAAAAAACTTGAGCATTATGACTGGTTTTGTGGTCCAGGGTCACATGTAGAATATTTACTTATTTTTAGCATCATTTTGATATTTTTAGCATCTTTTTGTAAGTTGCTTTAAATTAGCGTCTGCTAAATGCATAAATGTTATATTTGTGTATAGAGATTCCCAAATATAAAACTGGCAGTTACCACAGTCATTTAACAGTGTGGCTTGCATGTCCAAAGATACTGTGGCGTGGTTCCGACTGTCACAGCCCACCCCAGATCTGCACGCCCCTTCGTAGTGATAGTAGTGATGCTACTGTTTAAGCCCATTTCAATAAAAGAACCAGCTAAATGATAATTCAATCCTGTGCGCTAAGAATTAAAAGTGTGCTGGTTATGCTCTGCACATCAGTGAATTTAACTCTTGCTTTGTGTTTTGTGTAATTTGTTTTGTCATTTGTAATTTATACTAAAAAATGAGGTTCGATGGTTGTAGCCTGGAGTACTCGTTATCCAATTGTTGTCTAATGTGAACCTCATGTCAAATGTGAGGTGGCATGGTTTTACTTTGCTATTCAAGAACTTAGATGTTGTTGCCAGATTATTCTTGACTACACTCTAAATGACTACTTTGTCATTAATACATATATTAGAGGTTCGGTCTCTCTGGAGTAACCTGAGGTTAGGCTCCTTTTTCAAGGGTGCTTTGGCAATGCGTCACTCCTCTAATGGGTTTGAATCCACAATCTTTCAGTTACAGAACTGATTTAACCACTAAGCCACAGCTGCCACATCATAGGCTATAGTGTAGTCTCCCCTGATCAATATTTGTGCAGCTGTGTGCAGCGTCTTTACATCATTTACGCAAATTTGCTGGGCAAATCATTTAAAATATATATATTTCATGTTCCCTTTTAGCTACCAAGGTCAGCATTACAGTACGTTTGGTTCTAGAATGTTATTCTCATTCCTTCCCTCCATTACTCAGACACACACACACACACACACACCACACCACTTTTGAATAATGCTTCTCAGTGTACCTAAATACTACCCCACTGTGTCTTGAAAGTCGGGCCTATATAAGCAAATAAGTGCTTTTAAATGTCCTTATTGTGCCATTAATTATGTAATCGTTTTCAGTTCCCAGATCAAATGTGAGTATACAGCTTGAATGAAAAATACATTAGGAGATCTTTTATGCCCTGAGGTATATTTTGCATTAAATGTTATTCTTGGCTCTGCCTGCTGTATAAATGCTTCAAATATGAATAGAGTTGGCACAGCTCCAGCCCCAGTCAGCAAGCATTTACGGAGAAATGCCACCGATTATTTTCAAATTGAACCTTCAGATTGTGGGTTAGATCGCAACGGCTCTGTTCCAAAACCTAATGAGCTGCCTACATAGTTAGCATTTTAAGGCATTGCAGGCACACTCCCTGGAATGAAGTATATAGGCAGTCATATAATATGCATCAGCCTTTCTAATCCAATTCAACTCTTTGTGCTGTTTTTTATACACTAAATGCATTGAAGCCACTTTGTTCATTGTTGAAGTGAACTTTTGCCTGTATGGTGATTAGATTCACTGTCTTGGACGACTGCCTTTAACTTGAGCGTGCGAGTACAGAATGACCCATTTGGTTTGTGATACCTGTGAGTTGCCTGCGATGTGGTGTGCGACAGGTTTAAAGCAGTATCACATGTATCCCTAATGGATGTTGAAATCCCAGAATGCATTGCGATGATCTCAAGCGAAGCGAAACAGAAATGCTGATTAGGGTACAACAGGGTGGAAGGCACACATTAAGAAGAATGTGCTTTTCACTACTACTGTACTGTATGACTGCGGTTTTTATTGAACCTTGAGCAACACATTTGGTGGGAGAATAAATCATAAAAGTGCCACTTTTAAAGTGGTTTGTTTTGTTTTCAAATCCTGTGACACGTTTGGGATAAAAGCTCACCAGTAATATTATTTTTGCATTAATACTTGTTAAAACAATCACTTCAGCAAAGTTTGTTTATTGTTTATTTTGATAAATAAAAAAAGCCAAAGTGCGCACATCCAAAGCATCTTGGCCAGGTGCAAGATTAAAAAAATACATCAAATAATAATAAAAAATTAAAAAAAAAAAGATCTGCACACACTATTTTGAAAAATTGAAAAATATTTTTTCTTCAATAAATCTGTCGTTAATTAAAACTGTCATTAAAATGTTTATTTTAAAAATACAGAAAAAAATATTTTAAAGAGTAAAAGTAATAATAGGGCTTTACTGTAGTAAGAATAAATAAAATAATTTTGAAATTATATTATAAATAAAATAATTATATCATTATCAATATGCTGATTATCTCTTAGGTGGCCATTCAATTTAATAACTGATATTAACAATCTAAATCAAACCATGTCAACGATCAGCTATCTCTTAATAATCACATCAATTATTGTACCTTACAGCAGAGCCGATTTTATCCCCAAATACCATACTTTTACATATCTTCGGTTATTAAAAAACTGTTCATTTAATTACCTGGAACAAAACTGAACATCAGATGTTTGTCTAAGAGATATATTCTGCAATTTTATAGATTCTCGTTTGCTACATAAATCCATAACATTAATAGATCAAATTAGTTTTTGTGCCATCTAGTGGTTATGTTGAGAATAAAGTGAAACCCCCGGTGCGTTAAATATAGTTCAATTTAATTAAAAATGGACAGTATTACCAAATTAATTTTATTTTGAGTTTATGGCATTAGCTTAGCACACATGCTAACACCAAAATCAATTGTGAGTCAAGTATCCCGTGCACTTCCTGTGAGGAGTGCTATTTAGAGCCTATGTAGAGCGTTCCAAATCGGTCAGTTATGAGATTCCATTTCAGATAGAATCCTTAGAAGGCAGCTGCCTATGTAGACAGTGCAGATTTGGAACGGAGCCAATGTATGGCAAAGAAACAATGAGCAAATAGAAAAGAAAGCAGACTACATAATAACCATATAGGACGCAGTTAACTTTTTCCTGGAAGTGAAATTTGAATGAGGTGTCCTGTTGCAGAATAACGTGTTGGCTAATACGTTCACATGCTATCGGCCTTATTTGGTTGGGCTCCAGGAAGCGCTCGCAGGCAGCACTGCAGGGCACAGCGGTACTGGAAGCCACACAAATATGCACGAGAGAGAGAGAGAGAGAGAGAGATAGAGCGCTGGCAGAGCCCACACAGCACTATTTAAACTAGAGAGGAGTGTGCGTTTATTCCGAACTGTGCCACATGCTCCATGGAAAATTCCACCCTGAGAACCACTGTTGCTGGGGTATGGAGCTGGAGTCACTGGAGAGGTTCTCACCCGCACCACAACCTCCAGCCGATCTCATGTGCTCTTAAAAATAAAGGTTCTTCAGTGGCTCCTGGCTTCAGCGGAGAACTCTCTTCTGATCGATGAGCTTTAAAAGTTGTTACATTGTTGGTGTATTATGGTTTCTTCCGGTTTGGGTGTCTTTAAAGCACCAGAATGAAATGCTACACTCTTAAAAATAAAGGTTCTTTATTGGCATCTATGGTTCTTTGATAGGGATGTAACGATTAACCACGAGCCGGTTGAAAATCGATTCAAATTTATGACGATTCAAATCGGTTGAGATGCTAAACAAATCGCGATTCAATTAGGTGTAGGAGTTTATATGAATATATGTCTGAGGGGAACTTACTGTCTTTAGAAAAGTTTAGATGGTATTTTCATCTTACTTCTGCATAATGCATATTAAAGTTCGTAAGTGCAGCGCTGCTTTGTTTAGAGCGGAAACCAGGAAACGCTTTAAGCACCACCTGCTGGCAGAGAGAGAATCTGCGTCTCGTTCAGCTCGTCTGCCGTTTCGGTTTCATGCAGATATTTCTTATGCATAGTTTCACAAAACTGAAGTCAAACCATTCTGTTTTTGTTTCAAATTTCGAAATTATACAATCTAATTTAGTTTAAAAACTGCTCATGTTGCATGTATGCAGCATCTTTGTTTGGATCAAGATTAAAATGCAGTGGTTGCCTTTAATTTTAAATGTTAAGAGCACAGACAAAGCCTTATTTTGTTTATATGAAGAGATTTATTTTATTTGTGTTACTTATTTATTTGATTTGGGACTTGTTTTAAAATTAAAAGGACACATTTAATTTAATAATGAATAATTTGTCTATAACAAATAATGTCTTAAATCTCGTTTTGTAAAAAAAAAAAAAAATCGTGAATCGAATCATGAATTGAATCGTGAGTTGAGTGAATCGTTACATCGTTTAAGGGGGAAGTTGTGGCCTAATGGTTAGAGAGTCGGACTCATAACCCAAAAGGTTGTGGGTTCGAGTCTCGTACCGGCAGGGATTGTAGGTGGGGGGAGTGAATGTACAGCGCTCTCTCCCACCTTCAATACCACGACTGAGGTGCCCTTGAGCAAGGCACTGAACCCCCAACTGCTCCCCGGGCGCCGCAGCATAAATGGCTGCCCACTGCTCCGAGTGTGTGTTCACGGTTTGTGTGTGTGTGTTCACTGCTGTGTGTGTGCACTTAGGATGGGTAAATGCAGAGCACTAATTCCGAGTATGGGTCACCATACTTGGCCACATGTCACATCACTCACTCACTCACTCACGTCCCTATTCCTTGAAGACTCTTTAATATCCCTGGAACCTTTCAGTTGCACAAAAGGTATTTTAATATTTGAAAAAGGTTCTTCAGAATATTAGAATGTTCTTCTATGGCATAGCTCCGAAAACCTCATTTTGGAACCTTAATTTCAAAGAGCGTAGAGGAAAAAGATTCTTTAGATTATTCAATTGTTCTTCACAATAAGACAAAAACGATTCCTTTAAGAACTATTCACTGAGAGGTTCTTTTGGAAACCTGAAATGGTTCTTCGATGCGAAAACCACCTTTTGGAGCTTTTGTTTTTAACAGATTTAACTTGCTAATCTGCACATTGACACTTCTGCACATTCTCAAACCTTTTGGACTGCAGGCGTAACGGTCTTTGAAAGAAGACGCTTGGGAGGTTGTTGAAGTAGAATCAGAAACAGAATCAGAGTTTGGTAATGAAAAGAAAAATAATCAGAAAAGCGCAAATTAGTTGGAAAGTCATCAGAAATATCATTTATAATGGAAAAATATGAAGCTGTCAAAGCCATTAAAGTCAAACCCAAAAGTCAGAGCTTGTTCTATTTCAAATGTATAAACTCTGGAACTATTCAGTCAGTGTTTTATTTTCTATGTCATATGAAATTGTAAAGGACAGTGGAAATCTTTTGGTTCAGTTAGCTGTTTGAAAAGTACATTAAGTTGCTTTACCATTGAAAATTTGGCGTAGGTCTCTTCTGCTCAGCAAGGCTGCATTTATCTGATCAAAACTACAGTAAAAGCAGTAATGTTGTGAAATATAATTACAATTTAATATAGCTGTTTTCTATTTTAAAATGTAATTTATTTCTGTGATGCGCAGCTGTATTTTCAGCATCATTACTCCAGTCTTCAGTGTCACATGATCTTCAGAAATCATTCTGATATGACGATTTGCTGCTCAAGAAACCTTTCTGATTATTATCAATGTTGAAAACAGTAAGTAAAATAAATAAATAAAATCATACTAACATCAAACGTTTGAATGCAATGCTAGTTTTTTCCTTTACTACAGTAAAGTTATTGGAGTGTAAAAAGCTTCTCTGTTGAACCCAGGCTCTAAAATGCTTTCAGGTTCTAACTTGAATCTTTATTTTTTACGAGCTGCACCAAATTGCATCCAGTTTCAACTTTACTGCTTTATTATTAGCTATAATGTTGCTCATACATCATTCACACAGTGAAATTTCCAACAGTAAACACACACACAGCACCCGTTATTTACAGCCGCTCTCTTGATATATAGATTATTCTGCCCCGTTATTTAAGAAACAAACCAGCTCGTTCAAATATCGTCTGTCCTGCAGGAACGTCCATTAAACCTAATGTCCCATACAGCTCAACAGGTCCGTATGTTTTCGCTGTGGTATTAAATGTCCATGCATGTATAATGCTAACATACCGTGGCCCCACCGGTCTATTTGTGAATGCAGGTCTCTTGGAGCCCAGTACAGAGCTCCCTTGTGACCGAATGCACAGGAACACAAGGCTGTTTCTGTGCACCGGGACCAGGCTCTAGGAAATGGTTTATGTTGCAGCCGTTTTATGACTTCGTGTGGTTTATGCTGTTCAAGAGCATATGACTTAGTATATATACGCTTTGAGTGCTTGCTGAAGTATGATCTCTGCTTGCACTGGATATCAGCACCGTATTTTTTGCCACTAACACACCTAACCTGTTAAAAAAAATGACAGTGAGTCATTGAGCAAAAACAGCTGGACACGGCTTTTAAAGTTCATGGCGTTGTCTCCTCCGTGCGACTCATGATTGCACAGTAAGAGACTTTTAGATGCAAAAACAACATCTTGGCTTGAATATCATTCATGTAGTCTGTTATTTAGTGTATATAGTTGCTTTCATTTGTATTGTCATAAAATTAATTAGCTAAATTGAGCTTTACAGTCTCAAGATTGGATTGATCGCTACTTTGGTTTGTAATATTTAGCTTTTTCTGATCTCTTACAGTGCAGTAATTGTAGAAAAAAAGTTTCTAGTTTCCATATCGCCTGCTTCATATGATTTATTATAGAACATTAATCATTACACAAGTTGGTACAGTGTTTGATATGTGTTTATTTAATCACTTTACGGATAAATTCAGTGAATGTATAGCAGGATACAAAGTTCGCTGAGTAAATATACATTGTCTCCTGTACATTACACATACTAACATAAACATAAATGCTACTCAAAATGAAGAATGACTGCAGTCAGTGCCAGACGGCTCATATTCGACCCTGCGGGTAAAAATCTCTGAAAATGGCAAATGATTCAGACTCATTTTCACTAATATATCATTAACAAGCATTAACATATCAGTCGTTCTTGTACAACCAAGAGAAGGAATGTTTGTGAAAATGCATGAATCAGGTTATCATTACTTCATCAGAATGTCAATTAAGTAGTGATTTGTTAAGCACCATATGATGTTGTAATATACGTGGATGAAGTTATTATGAAGTGTTACCAGAAACTCTGTGACAGTGAGGTTTTGTCTCTAAGCAAACACGCAGTCATGAAAAGGTTTGCAAACACCCTAAATTTAAAGGCGCTTCAACAGTATTGCTTTTGTTGCTATTTCTGCTCGTCTGAGGTCAGCCGTTTTGTTAGTTTAAGAGCAAAATAATTTGTGCCTTTTAACACAGTTGTAGACAGAAGTTGCTCTTTTATCTTTGAGAAAATTACAGGGTGCACAAACTAATTAGTTACATATGGCAAATGGAGCTGAGCTAATTTTACCCAAATAACAAAATATTCCAGAGAATATCTGTCTTGCTGTATAAATATACACTCAGAAGTCGATACCGAATGAATCACAGATAGATGAGAAAATGACCAGTAGCTCAACAATCTAAAGAGCTAGTGTTACTTACAGTATTTCAGAAAAGCCTACTTGTACTAGCTTTCTTTAAAACAAAAACACTTGCTTTTTGAACTGTTGCAGTCGTGTCCAAATGCATTTCTGCAGCAATGCTTGTTTAGAAAGTTGAAGTTGTTCTCGAGTGTGTTTGGAGTGCATGGGTGTAAGAAGTGTGTCAGCATTTGTGTATGTTCCAGAAGAGGCCGGTGCGTGTGCATGACGGATTATGTTTAGTGACTCTGAGAGATCTCCCAGCGCCTCTCCCTTTGTAAATAAACACAGGCGTGCACTGTGCAGGCCATCCCAAAAACAATTCAACACACCAGAGCGTGTGGGCCAAGGGTGGGCGCTCGAACCTCCACCGCATGGCCCGTCACAGCCACTCAAGTCAGCTCCTCTGGGGCGCGCGATCCAGTGAGAAAGATGGAGACAAATGGAGCTCGAACAGCCTGCGGGGAAAAAACTTGTAAGATATGTGTACACTGTCAGAAAAAAAGGTGTAAAAAGGTACAAAAGCTGTCACTGGGGTGGTACCCTTTCAAAAGGTACTAATATGTACACTTTAGATACTAATATGTACCCTTTTGGGGTAAATACGATACAAAGATGTACCTTTTAGCTTTTACGGTAGCGCCCCAGTGACAGCTTTGTGCCTTTTTTCTGAGAGTGAACAGCCAGCCAATCAGAGCGTGTCGTCCACCAGCTTTGATACCCACAGATGTTTGCTGCACACAAAACTGGAAAGCACATTCTCGTTCTGGCAAGCTCTAATCTGATTGGCTGAGTTTATGCAACTTCAAAGAGTAAAAGTTTGTTTTAGCTCTTTGGAAACAAGGCAACAGGTTGATGCAGTTTTTTTTTTTTTTTTTCTGAGGTGCTTCATAGACTAGATCTATATTCCATGTCAGTAAATGAATCGCTTCATATTTTTTGGCTCTCTCTTTTTTCCCATCAGAGTTTTCTGACCCATAATTTCAAATATATATGGAATGTTTTTGAAAGGAGTCTCTTCTGCTTCTGCACCAAGGCTGCATTTATTTGATTAAAAATAGAGTAAAAACAGTAAAATTGTGAAATATTATTACAATGTAAAATATATTTTTATGTGAATATATATATGATGTAAAGTTGACTTTATTCCAGTATTCAGTGTCACATGATCCTTCAGAAATAATTCTAATATGCTGATTTGCTGCTCAAGAAACATTTCTGATTATTATCAATGATTAAAACAGTTGTGCTGCTTCATTGTTTTTTAAATTTTTTTTTTTTTTATTTGATACAGTTTCATTTTCAGGATTCTTTGATGAATTTAAAGATCAAAAGAACACGATGTATTTGATCAAAAGTGACAGTAAAGACATTTATAATGTTACAAAAGATTTGTTTCAATTTAATGCATCCTTGCGGGAAAAAAAGTATTATTATTATTATTATTTGAAATCTGACTCCAAACTTTTCTTTTTCTTATTTTTGTTATTTTTACACAGCGATTCTTATAATGTGGTATAATCTATTTCTTACAGTCTACATAATGTGAATGCATCTAAATGGAAGATAAGAAGTGGCTGATTGTTTTACATGTCAGTCAGATTTTCCTGTCTAAGTGGGCGGTTCTTTACCAGAATGAGCTGTGACGTGGATCAGACATTTGCCGTTTAGTCAGAGCTTTACCTGTATGCTCTTTTTGCACATTTCTGAGTTCTCTCAGATGTGAGTGCGAGTTGTTGATATTATGAAAGCTTGGGGAGAAACGTAGCGAGTTGGATCCGAGCATTAGGAGTAGACCGAGTGTAGATTTACCGCCTGTGTGTTTATACAGCACATCCTGATCGCAAAATCCTCGGTTTCCTCATAGCTGCCTTCAGAGAGTTGGTTTTGGTCCACCAAACATCTCTCGGAGAGATTCTCGAGTGGGGTTGTTGTCGAAAAAGGGGGACTCTGTACTTACGCAAGACCTGGACCCTCTTCTGCTTCTACTTGGGAGTCAGCGACAGCCAAACTGCATTGCGCAACAGGAAAAGAGTGAAAGGGAGTGAGACAGAAAGAGTTTGAGTAAAGGATGAGAGAGAGTGGGATTGTGAAAGAATAACAACTGCTCTGTTATACTGTTTACAGGCAGAGCGCAGGTCTCATGTAATACAATACTCTTAACACGAGCACAGTGCAGTGTGGGAATGAAATCTGGGGCCCATCTACGTGTCCAGGGCCGAGAAAGGAAGATCGAGATGCTCTGAGAGGTTAGAAACTAGAGCAGTTCCATGCATACTAACTTTCCAAAGACTGTGCACACTTAATGTGATGTACTGCCTGATGCCACATAATCATATTTGACATTTTAACACGCAGAAATGTGGAGCAGGGTTTTTGACCAATGAAATTTCATGGTGGTCCTGGCTGGTTACAAAAAAATCTCATTGACATGGAAGGCAGAAAGAGACAAGATATGTTTGTGGGCGCAACCTCGGCTTATTACTGGTGTTTGCTAAGGCCAGCATTGCTGTTGCTATTACTCATATTTGAGTTAACCCTATAAAACCTACTGTATCATATCTGATACACAATTATAAGGCCTCTAAATGATCAACATGATCAAACTTTGCTGTTAAACCTGTTGCACACAATCTACTGCATGCCTTTGTCATCTGATTTTTTTGACCATATAAATATCAGCATCTGCACCAAATCACTTATTTTGCTCAGTTTGGGACTCTAAGCCTGATGCATCAAATATGATACTCACCAAAAAACATGCATTTTTTAAACATTCTTGGTGTAAATGTTCAATAAACTGTGTTTTTAAAAATGCATTTAAAACAATAGATTTTTCTGACTATTTTTATTTTTATTGTCAGGCTTTACGGGGTTAAGGATTTAACCCTAGTATTAAATATCATCCATCACCATTTGTGCTACAGATACTGTATAATTGCAAAAACCATGTGGCTTGTTTAGGAGAGGTGTGCTATTAATTTTATTTTACTTAAGGAACCAGGTGGAAAACATCCATTACAGACATAAATTAAGAGAAGCCTGTAAGTCATACACATAAAGACTAAAGTGGATTTTTTTTTTTGGCCATTAAGAAACAGTATCAGCACCCTAGTGTTTTGGCACCAATGTCTGCATGGCAAGCACCTCTCACATTTTCTTTAGAAATTATTTTACTTAAGGAACCAGGTGGAAAACATCCATTACAGACATAAATTAAGAGAAGCCTGTAAGTCATACACATAAAGACTAAAGTGGATTTTTTTTTTGGCCATTAAGAAACAGTATCAGCACCCTAGTGTTTTGGCACCAATGTCTGCATGGCAAGCACCTCTCACATTTTCTTTAGAAATGCATTGCAAATTCATATTTAAATGTATATTCTTCCAACTCTCTGTCGATCATTATTTTTGGTGTGTGTGTGTGTGTGTGTGTGTTGGCCGCTGGCTCAGAACGAGTCCTGAGGGGACTAAGCGGCCTTCATGGAAGGGCCTTCAGAAGTGTGGGGTATTTTTAGTTTCCAGGGATTATGAACAGAGTTGTTTTCAATTTGCTATTGGCAGGTGAGCGTCAGGGCGGATTCTCACATTCCCTCTCTTCTCTCTGTTTTCCCTCTCAGTCTTCTCTCTGTCCCCGTCCTCTCACTTTTCTCCCTCCCACTCTTTCATTTCTTTCCCAGCATTCCCTTCTCATCTCACTCCCACTCCTCTGCCCTCGCTGCTTAATCTGGCTTCCGTTCGGCCTCTCATAAAAAATTGTTGAATGCTTTAAAGTTTTGCATTGCAAATTCATATTTAAGTGTATATTCTTCCAGCTCTCTGTCTATCATTATTCTGTGTGTGTGTGTGTGTGTGTGTGTGTGTGTGTGTGTGTGTGTGTGTGTGTGTGTGTGTGTGTGTTGGCCGCTGGCTCAGAACGAGTCCTGAGGGGACTAAGCGGCCTTCATGGAAGGGCCTTCAGAAGTGTGGGGTATTTTTAGTTTCCAGGGATTATGAACAGAGTTGTTTTCAATTTGCTATTGGCACGTGAGCGTCAGGGCGGATTCTCACATTCCCTCTCTTCTCTCTGTTTTCCCTCTCAGTCTTCTCTCTGTCCCCGTCCTCTCATTTTTCTCCCTCCCACTCTTTCATTTCTTTCTCAGCATTCCCTTCTCGTCTCACTCCCACTCCTCTGCCCTCGCTGCTTAATCTGGCTTCCGTTCGGCCTCTCAAGGTCTCGACTCTCAGTGGCAGTTTTTTGGAAGCTACTTTGGCTGCTTCCACACAGTCAGTGTTTGAGATCGGAAAAACAGTGTTTACTAACAGGTGCGACTTTCCAAATGTCCTGTACGTACAACAGCAGACAGCAACAGAACAATGTCTTCAACAATGCATGAATAGGTAACCGAAGTCCTTCGTCTTCTTTTTGATTTGAGGAATGCAGGTAACCATTCAAAATGTCTTGGTGTTTCGTTTTTATTTCTAAAAAGACCACTTCTTTCGTTCTCTGCAGCCAAAGAAAGTTTTTTTTCCACTTTCTCTTCTACCTGAACACTTAACAGGAGTTTTGTCTCAATTTAATTCCACTGCATTGTGCCAATTTTCATAAGCTGAGAGAGGTTGACAGCCCTAAAACTGGTGATTGACAGAAAAGCAAAAAAAAAACAAAACAGCGAATTGCTTATTGCCGTATGTATGTCAAAGACGTGATGCACAACCACTCTCAGAATCCCAAAATCCTAAAAATGCATGGTAACTTTTTGGATAAAAGCATGTTGTTATCAATCTCTACATTCAAACAGAATTGTATGTAGTGTTTTAAATACAACTGGGGAGGATAGCAATATTTTTATGTCGCGTGATAACATAATTCATATATGCTGCTCTTCAAAAGTTTGGGGTCGGAAGATGATTTTAAGAGTAGTCTTTTGTGTTCACAAAGGCTGCATTACATCAGTAAAACAGTAAGTTTGTGAAATGTTCTCACAATTTAAAACAACTGTTTTCTATTTTAATATATTTTAAATATAATTCTATATTTCTATATTACTAAATGAAAAAAAAATGTAAATGTATAATTCATTCCTGTGATGCGCAGCTGAATTACGCCAGTCTTCAGTGTCACGTGATCCTTCAGAAATCATTCTGATATGATGATCTGCTGCTCAAGAAACACTTCTGATTATTATCAGTGTTGAAAACAGTTGTGCTGCTTCACATTTTTGTAGAAACTGTTTTTTCAGGATTCTTTGTTGAAAAGAAAGTTCCAAAAAATAGAAGATGTAACATTATGAATGTCTTTACTGGCACTTTTGATCAATTTTAAAGCATCCTTGCTCAATAAAAGTATTAATATCTTACAAAAATAAAATAAAATCCTACTGACCCCAAAATTTGAATGCTAGTGCAAATTCCTTTTTTTATAATTTCATTGTAACGAATCATCTGAATGAGCCGATTCACTACACAAGATCATTTTTCATTTAAGACAGAGAGAAGGCATTTTAAGAGTGTGTTTGATTGTGACCGCAGTAAGTGCTGTAAGTAAGCTGCAATGCAGTATAACAAAAACAATGATGTAGCATTTTGACATGCTGTGCTCAACTGAATGGAAAAAGTAGCTCATTATTGGAAAGGCAACAATGTCTTGAAAACAGCTTAACTACTGTCATGTTACTGAATATGTATTTAAGTTAGTACTAATGTAACTACGTTGTATGTTACTCCTTCTGAGCAGGAGCCTACAGTGCGGCATTCTCTGGTCGGCCTGCACTCTCCTGTTTCCTCTCTCTGACCCTCACAGGACAGGACGAGCGCAGGATAGTCCCGACGAGGGAACGGGGGAATCCGAGAGCATGTCTTACAGAAGTGAGAAATGCTCTAAAGTAGGTCAAATACTTTCCCGGAGTTTTAGCGCAGTGCTACCAGTGTTCGGTCTCAGTTTCCATTTTCAAATGGTAAAAGTGACTCGGAGGTTGCAAAAGGCTTCTATCCGGCAATTTCTCGGACTCATAAATCAGGATCAAGTCTTTTGAATGTGAACAAACGTTTGAATATTTTCCTCATAATTCACTGCTTGTAAAAACTGGGAAAACGAATATATCCCCATAAATAAGCGCCTTAATGTCATAGTTTTATTGAAGCCACATGCCGTGCCCTAGGTCTCCACGGTAACTAAAACATATACCTTTGAAAATAATATAAACAGTTATTCTGTGCTAAACATAAGTAAGCTTGTGTCTCTGTGTAATATTTAAGGCTAAAAATGATCTTTGTGTTGGAAAGCTCTTCTTTCGTGCTCAGCTGTTTAAAGAAACCGTTCTCTAAAAAAAGAATCATATTTTCTTGCTCTCATGCTGTTTTTGCATGTGGAAAAGACCATATATTAAAGATACTATTCAAATGTATGCCCTTAATTAAGGCACTTTCACACCAAGATGTGATGTAATGATAACTACATTACCGTCTACACCAATGCACGATAACACTTTGTTTATTATAAGTGTGCACTGCAGTTTTGTGTCTGCCACTTTAAATGGTCAAGCTCTTTGAAGCAGGCTGGATTCTGACTGTCTGTCTATTATTTATCATTATTCAGATAGGAAAACAATTCTGAAAGTGATGTATAAAGTTGTTTTTTCCCCCACTTGACTTTAATGTTGTGGCATTTTTTGTTCATGTCCTCAAAATGGATATCGATATTTTTCAGTGTATTGTATCAAAGTTAGAAATTGCAGTATTGTGACTACACTATAAAATGTTTCAGGAATAGTTCCCCCAAAAATGAAAATTTGCTTAAAATGTACTCAGCCTCAAGCTATCCAAGACTTAGATGAGTTTGTTTCTTCATGTGAACAGATTTGGAGAAATGTAGCATTGCATCACTTGCTCACCAATGGATGCTCTGCAGTGAATGGGTGCCGTCAGAATGAGAGTCCAAACAGCTGATAAAAAAAAAGAATCATATTTTCTTGCTCTCATGCTGTTTTTGCATGTGGAAAAGACCATATATTAAAGATACTATTCAAATGTATGCCCTTAATTAAGGCACTTTCACACCAAGATGTGATGTAATGATAACTACATTACCGTCTACACCAATGCACGATAACACTTTGTTTATTATAAGTGTGCACTGCAGTTTTGTGTCTGCCACTTTAAATGGTCAAGCTCTTTGAAGCAGGCTGGATTCTGACTGTCTGTCTATTATTTATCATTATTCAGATAGGAAAACAATTCTGAAAGTGATGTATAAAGTTGTTTTTTCCCCACTTGACTTTAATGTTGTGGCATTTTTTGTTCATGTCCTCAAAATGGATATCGATATTTTTCAGTGTATTGTATCAAAGTTAGAAATTGCAGTATTGTGACTACACTATAAAATGTTTCAGGAATAGTTCCCCCAAAAATGAAAATTTGCTTAAAATGTACTCAGCCTCAAGCTATCCAAGACTTAGATGAGTTTGTTTCTTCATGTGAACAGAGTTGGAGAAATGTAGCATTGCATCACTTGCTCACCAATGGATGCTCTGCAGTGAATGGGTGCCGTCAGAATGAGAGTCCAAACAGCTGATAAAAACATCACAATAATCCACAAGTAATCCAAAACACTCCAGTCCATCAATTAATGTCTTGAGAAGCAAAAAGCTGTGTGTTTGTAAGAAACAAATCCATCATTAAGACACTTTAACTTAAAAATGTTGCTCTATCAATAATATTGCTTTCTCTTTTGATGTGACTTTTCACTGGAGGAAGCGTTATCATGCTTTTGGCTTCACAAGATGTTAACTGATGGACTGGAGTGGTGTGGATTATTGTGATGTTTTTATCAGCTGTTTGGACTCTCATTCTGACGGCACCCATTCACTGCAGAGGATCCATTGCTGAGCAAGTGAGGTATTTCTCCAAATCTGTTCCGATAAATAAACAGACTACATCTTGGACAGCCTGAGGTTGAGTGCATTTTCAGAAAATTTTAATTTTTGGGTGAACTATTCCTTTAACGAACATACATATTTTTATTCGACTCTTCACGGATCACTGATGAAGAGTCCTGGCCACTGATGAGGCCCGTGACACACGACCTGGAACATCTGTGGTGGATGATGAGTTGGGCGTTTCACTGTAATGTAGATAGTGAAAAGGTGAAAGTGTACGCTCATGTGTTTGTGTAATTGGATTCAAACGCTAACTCCATCCCTGTCAAACACACATCTGACAGCGTTTTCCAGCCAGAGAGACGGTCCGGTCAGCAACAGGAATTATTTCGAGACTGAAGGACGGACAGCCGTGTCATCGAGCAGACAAGCTGGCTAATCTATCTGTTCATTAAAGCCTGGAGGAAATCCAGCACACAGGAAGTAGGACTGGGGTCAGTGGCGGAGCAGAGAACACTGGGAGGCATTTCCTGGCGCAGGTGTTTGATCAGTGAGAGTTCAGGGGTGCAGATCAGTAACTGGTATCCGTGTCTATTTAACTACCTAATGCCTTCAAGATGCATATTCCTCGTAGGGTAAACAGCTTATACACCGGCAGAGCTTACGGTTTCAGTGTTTAAAACAAACATGATGTCATGTCTTCACAGATGTGTGTACAGAGGTTCAGTTGAGGTTTATATGTTGTGCGAAAGCATCAGATAAGCATTTTTCGCTAACTAAACAACTGGTGACGGCCACAGTGCAGCTCTGTAGCGTCTTTCCTCTCAGGAAGGAAGCTCTTGTGAGATCAAGCCGCTGTGCATATTTTTTGGCGCACATCACAAGTGGTCCTCACTCACGAAGACTTCCTGAGTTTAAGTTCCAAGTGTTTGCAATGGCAAACCTGACGAGTGATTTATGGGAACATAAAAAAGGCTCTTTGTTATTATTAGTGTGTATGAAATGTGTGTGTGTGTGTGTGTGTGTGCGAGAAGGCTATTGCTCTTTGTGTGCGCTTCGTATCGAGTTCAACCAGTTCAGTTTCAGCAGCACATCTGACTATTTTTTTCCAGCGTTATCACTTTTTTTATTGAAAAACGGTTACATTATTTTATATTACATCATTTTTTGTGCACTTGGTAATAAGGTGCTATCAACGAGCTTATGTAAGCTTGTAAAATTCCTTAGATGGGAATAATAAGCCCTTGTGAGATATTTTCATTGTGTGATCAAAAAGAAAACACACCCAGCTGAGAGTGTTAGCTTTGCCTATTAAAGCGCTTGTAAAGTCAGGTCATACGTGCTAATTTTACACAAATAATCACACAAGCTCCGCTCAAACAAAAAACTAGGCCTAAAGTTAAGATTTATGTATTAATTTTTGGGTGAACTATTCCTTTAACGAACATACATATTTTTATTCGACTCTTCACGGATCACTGATGAAGAGTCCTGGCCACTGATGAGGCCCGTGACACACGACCTGGAACATCTGTGGTGGATGATGAGTTGGGCGTTTCACTGTAATGTAGATAGTGAAAAGGTGAAAGTGTACGCTCATGTGTTTGTGTAATTGGATTCAAACGCTAACTCCATCCCTCCCCAAACACACATCTGACAGCGTTTTCCAGCCAGAGAGACGGTCCGGTCAGCAACAGGAATTATTTCGAGACTGAAGGACGGACAGCCGTGTCATCGAGCAGACAAGCTGGCTAATCTATCTGTTCATTAAAGCCTGGAGGAAATCCAGCACACAGGAAGTAGGACTGGGGTCAGTGGCGGAGCAGAGAACACTGGGAGGCATTTCCTGGCGCAGGTGTTTGATCAGTGAGAGTTCAGGGGTGCAGATCAGTAACTGGTATCCGTGTCTATTTAACTACCTAATGCCTTCAAGATGCATATTCCTCGTAGGGTAAACAGCTTATACACCGGCAGAGCTTACGGTTTCAGTGTTTAAAACAAACATGATGTCATGTCTTCACAGATGTGTGTACAGAGGTTCAGTTGAGGTTTATATGTTGTGCGAAAGCATCAGATAAGCATTTTTCGCTAACTAAACAACTGGTGACGGCCACAGTGCAGCTCTGTAGCGTCTTTCCTCTCAGGAAGGAAGCTCTTGTGAGATCAAGCCGCTGTGCATATTTTTTGGCGCACATCACAAGTGGTCCTCACTCACGAAGACTTCCTGAGTTTAAGTTCCAAGTGTTTGCAATGGCAAACCTGACGAGTGATTTATGGGAACATAAAAAAGGCTCTTTGTTATTATTAGTGTGTATGAAATGTGTGTGTGTGTGTGTGTGTGTGCGAGAAGGCTATTGCTCTTTGTGTGCGCTTCGTATCGAGTTCAACCAGTTCAGTTTCAGCAGCACATCTGACTATTTTTTTCCAGCGTTATCACTTTTTTTATTGAAAAACGGTTACATTATTTTATATTACATCATTTTTTGTGCACTTGGTAATAAGGTGCTATCAACGAGCTTATGTAAGCTTGTAAAATTCCTTAGATGGGAATAATAAGCCCTTGTGAGATATTTTCATTGTGTGATCAAAAAGAAAACACACCCAGCTGAGAGTGTTAGCTTTGCCTATTAAAGCGCTTGTAAAGTCAGGTCATACGTGCTAATTTTACACAAATAATCACACAAGCTCCGCTCAAACAAAAAACTAGGCCTAAAGTTAAGATTTATGTATTTGAATTGCATAAAAATGCATTTAAACATGCTAATAAACTTAATGTGGTGCATATTTGTCAATCATGCATAAATGAAACAGGTCAGATTTCTGTAATACGTAGTACTAATAACCTGAATGTGTTTTAAAATACACAATAAATCCAATTAGCTTTAATCTCAGTATTGCTTTGATTATTGCGGTTGAATGTTGGTTGTTTCAGCTAGTCGTATTTGAACCATGTTCAAACTTTTTAACTGAATAATTTTGTTTTCACAATGAACATAAAGAAATTAGTTTGGGAAGCCTGCATTTATAATGCATTATAATTCATGCATAATTATAATGCATTATAAAGTTATTTGTTTTGATTGTTTGTCAGATGCTACAACATATTATAAAGTTGTTTGGAAATCATTATGCATGCATTAAGGATACCCATAAAATGCATTATAAATACAGGCTTCATAGAAAGTTTTACAATTTGGTTAAAAGCATTTTGAAAATAGGATTATTTAAATAAAATCAAATAGTAAAATAAACTTTGCCATGATTTTATGTTAAAACTGTGTAATCCAAATGGATGGACATTTTACATGCGATTCAAATACACAAATCTTACATTTAGGCCAAAGTGTGTGAACCCAAAGCACTTCCTCTAATCTGATTAGTTGGCTGACTTTTGAGAAAGAACTAATCGCTGAGTTTGCAAACACTTACAAGGTCATTAACATCTCATTTTTGAATTTGACGTTGGAGCCACTTGGGAAAAATTAAACCATGTATTCATGAGCAGAACTATTTATTCTGCTCTGTTTATGTGAAATAATCAGTACGTATCACTTTTGGAAGTCTTTACACATTCTGTTATTTTCTGTGCAATTACAGTCTCTCTGTGTACGTTAATGTGGTTCTGATGAGTTTGTTCAGACCACAGCGGCACCACATGCGACTAATCATTTTTATGTCACGTTGGTATAAATCAGCGGTTACAGACGCTCTGCTACTGAATCTGTGTAAATCAGCGGTTTGCTTCCTAACTCAGCCCATATTCCCCAGCGGACTGAGGGTGACAGCGAGCTTGTGTTGTAGAGAGATTAGAAGTATCATTATACGTATGTGCGTGCTCACTTGTGTGTGAACTCGGTGGAGTGTGGTTTCAGTGAACCCTGCTCAAAGCGTCCAGTGTAGTAGCAGCACAGCAGAGCCTTTCATGCAGTCGAGATGTAAACACTGCGCCTTACTCTGCCTTATTGTAAATGTGACTTTTTCTGCTGCCGGAGGGAGGAAGCTTCAGAGAAGAGCGCTGGACTTGACTCTTCTCTTTAGCTGGTCAACAGAAGAAACCCTTACAAAGATTGATAGACTTCTGGTGCTTGAGATCTTGGGCAATGGAAAACTGTCCCTTGTCACTTATGCAAACACATAAAACTATTTAAATCCCCTGTTACACTTTATATTGGTAGTCAACTTTTTGACATTATACTGACTGTAAGTTACTAACTCTCATTAGAGTATTAGTAGACTGTTAAGTGCAGGTCAGGGTTAGTAGAATAAGTTGGCATGTACTTGCAAACGTACTTTAAGTCAGTAGAATGTCTGTTGGGGAAAATCCAAATAAAGTGTTAGCAGACAGTCAACTAATACTCTTAATGACTGCTAGTTGACATGCAGTTGCAAAGTTACTCAGTAGAATGTCTAAATTGGACTGTCAAAAGAAAGTGTTACCGGACCAGTTAGAACCAAAAAGTATCATGGTTTCCACAACAATATGAAGAAGCATCGAAACTGTTTTCAGCATTGATAACAATAAACAATAAGAAAAACTATTAGAATTAGAATTCCTGAAGGATCATGTGACACTGAAGACTGGAATAATGATGCTGAAAATTCAGCTTTGATCACCGGAATAAATATATAGTTCAGTCATGAAACTCTAGATGGCGCATTCTGACAGGGTGTTAACGTAACTGATGATATTCAGAGAGTTAAACGACTTGGCACAAGCTGATTGGTTCATGCTGCATATGCAGCCAATGATCTTACTGCCTTGCATTTATATGGTTGGATAGCATTCACTAGAGATTCCTGCAGCACGCTTTCAGAGTTCTCTGAAACCCTCCACCTTCCCCAGCTCCACCTGTATAGATCTGCTACGGGTTATTTTATGTGCTATTTGTGCAGCAGCAGCACGTCTTAAATACTCACGGTACCGTATCGCCGTATGCATTGGCAGTAGCAAGTTCCTGTACTTGCTTGCAGCAGCAGCAGCAATAATCTACAACTACAGCAATAACCAACAGCAGCAGCAATTCAGCAGCAGCATAGCAGATCTGTTCCGCCAAGACCAAATACATTAACATTGTCATATCCATCACCATGCTAAAATGTTCGGTAACACTTTACTTGAAGGGGTGTGCATAAGACTGACATGACACCTTCATAATCATGACATGACACATGTCATGAATATGAAGGAGGTTTTATGCATGTTTATGACAACTGTCATTAAGTGTCATTCGCTCAGTTATGTCATTTTTAATGCAAATATGACATTATTTGACCTACCCCTAACCTAACCCTACCCCTACCCTTACCCCTAACCATAGCCCGTAACAAAGACATCTCAAACAATGTCATCTTTGCATTAAAAATGACATAACTGAGCGAATGACACTTAATGACAGTTGTCATAAACATGCATAAAAAACCTTCATATTCATGACATGTGTCATGTCATGATTATATAGGTGTCATGTCATGATTATGAAGGTGTCATGTCAGTCTTATGCACACCCCTTCAAGTAAAGTGTAACCAAATGTTCCGAGAGTTGTCATGATTGAAATTATATTTTACATAATATATTCACATAGAAACAGTTCTTTTAAAATGTAATAATATTTCACAATATTGCTGTTTTTACTGTATTTTTGATCAAATAAATATAGCCTTTGTTAGCAAAAGAGACTTATTTCAAGAACATACAAAATAAATGAGTAAATCTTACCGACCCTAAACTTTTGAACATTACTGTACTTCTGATATGTACATTTATAATAAAATCAAACATAATAACAGGATTTGTTGATTTATTTTGTACCACCTGTAACTGAACTGAACTGAGTTCTGCTAAATCTAAGAACCAAGCTAAGGCAAAAGCATCAGTATAACTCATTTACAATGTTGGGAAGTAACTAGTTATATGTAACTAAATTACGTAATTTAATTACAAAATAAATTTAATTGTTACTGTAGCTGATAAAAATGTGTAATTAAATTAAAGTTACTTATGAAAATGGGGGTTGTATCTGAATTTTTTACACGCACACATCCACATACAGATTTAATTGATTTCTTTCAATTGATTGGACTGACTGCCCTAAAATGAGGCGTGAATGTTTCAGGAGTTTAGGACACCTAATAGAACACATGCTTATTAGATAACTGTTTTGTTTCCTATTTGGATTTATGCACATGCTTTATTTTTTTAGATTAACTGGTTTTTCCAATGCATTGTTAGATGCCAGTGTTTCCTGTCTGTGCAAAGATTTGATTTCAAAAACAGTATCATAGCTACTAAACTGTTTCTTGTTATGGTTTTAAATCTGTTTTTATCCTCAGAATGAGTAAGTCTTAGTTTGTGGTGGCTGTGCTTTAAAATGTAATTATTCTAATCTTAATTCAAGTGATGAAGGATTTTGAAAGTGACAGTAATCAGTGTTGAGTACAGTAAGGTTAACCCAGCCTGCTTTACATGTTTGAAAATGATTAAGGAGTCAGCCACGCCTACCTAGAACGCCTCGGTTCTAACACGTGGGAAGATTTGCATAACGCCACCCAAATGTGCACACAAAGAAAGAAGGTGTCACTTTTATTCTCGCTGTAGTATTGTTGTTGCCGCCACCATGTCGTGAAGGCACTGTGTGTTTCGTTGTGAAAGCGAAACTACTTTGTTTGGTCTTCCAAAAGAGGACGATATCGCTTCGTCATGCCTGGAGCTGATCCGTGCTGGTCGCTGAGGAAATAGAACAACTTCGCGCTGTCGATCGCCGGATCGGCTTTCACCGTGGACGAAGCAGAGTCCAGCCCGGGATCGTCACTTGTGGTTGCCGCAGGCATCACAGTACGGTAAGGGACGTAACATTTCTGTCACACGCTTGAGGAATTCGGCCAATCACAACGCACTGGATAGCTGGCCAATCAGAGCACATCTTTTTCAGACCGATGAGCTTTGTAAAAATCGACACGTTTCAGAAAGGCGGGGGGCATAGAGGAGAAACAATAATGTACAGTATGTAGAAAATAATGTGTTTTTTGAACGTTAAACCGCATAAACACATTTCATTACACCAAATACACAAAATAATGTTCTTTTTAGCAGCATCATATGACCCCTTTAATAAAGTAATTGAAATAGTTACACTACGTATTACATTTTAGATAGGGTAACTTGTAATCTGTAACTTATTAGATTTCCAAAATAACCTTCCCAACACTGCTCATTCAAAAGACCCTTTGCAACCACCTAGAACTATTAAGCGGTGCCCCAAAAAACTAACTCTAACAGTTGCATTGTGGCAAGCTGGGCACGACCATTCACATACTTTCACATTCACTTGGTACACCGTTATTATGCATTAAATATTGATTATAAGAAAACACTGCAGAGTGAGACTTTGCTTGGCGTAATGGTCAATTATACAATTACAAAAATATCTGATGACAAAATACTGCGAATGACCATTCAGAATAAAATACTCCAGAAAGCCCTGTAATAAAGTTACTTCTCTTAAAGTGAAAATTCACAGTTTTCCTTCAAAGCCCTGATTGCTCTTATAGTCACGGCAGCTGCCCAATGTTTTCTTCTTTCCGTCTCATGTGGACGGACGTCCTGCTTGCGTAGGCTTATTAAACAAACCGTTGAGCCTCTGTAATCCCTGACTTCTGTGCAATGCTCAGGCTCCGTTTAGAGCTTCAGGCCTCATACACTCACACACATATGTGTATATGTGTATATATCAAAATATACAATATATTTAAAAATATATTTATATTAATATATATTTTCTAACAAAATATTTTTGGCCATTTTTTGTGTATTTTTGAAAGAAATATTTTAAAATTATAAATATATTTAAAAATATAAACTCTAGGCTATTCCATTGACATTTACATTGCATTTTCTTGCCCTGAAATACATTTTGAAATATATTTTTGTATATGAAGAATGAAATTAAATATATTTTCCATTTTCATTTCATTGAACTTCACTACAACATAAATTTAGCATATATGTGACCCTGGACCACAAAACCTGTCATAAGGGGTACATTTTTTCGAAATGGAGATTTATACATCATCTGAAAGCTGAATAAATAAGCTTTCCATTGATGTGTGGTTTGTTAGGATAGGACAATATTTGTCCGAGATACAACTATTTGAATATCTGGAATCTGAGGGTGCAAAAAAATCTAAATATTAAGAAAATCGCCTTTAAAGTTGTCCAAATGAAGTTCTTAGCAATGCTTATTACTAATCAAAAATTATGTCTTGATATATTTACAGTAGGAAATTTACAAAATATCTTTATGGAACATGATCTTTACTTAATGTCCTAATGATTTTTGGCATAAAAGGAAAATCAATAATTTTGACCCATACAATGTATTTTTGGCTATTGCTACAAATATACCCCAGCGACTTAAGACTGGTTTTTGCTCCAGGGTCACATATTTCAAAAATATTTTGGCCAGGAAAAAAAAAAAATCCCCCATATGGGGAACATGCAAAGCTCATATTAAAAACACATTAGTTACACACGGTTGCAGGGTGATTTTGAGGAAACTGAGTGTATCGCTGTGTGTCACGCGGCATCATGCAGTTGTAATTCATGCAGTGTCATGGCGGCCCGTCAGGAGCTCGCTTACACAGTTGTGCATGTGGCTTTGTTTGTCTTTGTTAATTTGTTGAGCTACTGTGCGGAGTGTCGCTCTCATCTCGCTGTAGCACACATGGTTCTCAGCACACTCGCGGTGTGTGTGTGTGTGTGTGTGTGTGTTTACGGGGCCTGTCAAAGCACATGACATTCACACATGGTTTAGAGTACTGTGTGAGTGCTGGGCTACTGGGTTCACTCAGGAACCATATGGAGAGGCTCTGTACTGCAGCTGACCCTCGCGTGACGGCCCGGCCCCTGGGATGTGTCCCGCTATTGTTTCATAACACTCTCAGTGTACGAGGGCTCGCACGTAAAAAGTTACATCGCTGCAGCAGTGCTCACTGCCTCTGCAAGAGTCTGATTTACACAACAAAAGTTTAAAATAGTTTAAACGCTTCGAGTGCTAGTAAATTTCACAAATAATTAAAAAGAAAAGGGAAGTTGCACATTGAATTAAACATTATTTTTTTTAAGGTATACTGTGGGTTTGGTGAGAAACAAAACGAAATGGCAAGTTATTATAGGCTATTTTATGAAAACTTGCATTGCAGTCTTGTGTGTGAGTGTGCAGCAGCTCATTACACGCACAAGCGCATATCCTTTTGAGATATCAATTTTAATCAATTTTGATAAAACACAAGAATACATTATACTGTAAAACTCTAAGAGTAGGCTATTTAATATCTGTTGTTCTCCGGTTGTCAGTCAGAATGAAAGTTCTTGTGTGAACCTTAGGCCTATATATATACCCAAGCCATTTTATTATTCTTTCCTTTTTGTCTTAGTGTTTAAAATATTTATTTTGAAACGAATAAATTAATTAATTTCTTAATTAAACAAACAGACTTACTGGGCGAGCAGGGTAGGCTATGACAGCCATCATACCCTGCCATGCCCGGCTGATGCAAAGAATATAATTTATATCTACACAGAAGAAAGCCCTGTGTAGGCTCTATGAGTTGTGTCGAGCTATTTATTAGTCTGTTTGTTTGATGAAAAAAGATTAAATGTAGTTGCAATAAATGCATTAAGAATCTGTGCAACTGCTGCAGTGGAGGACTATTATTCTGCTGCATGAAACTGCGAAAGAACTGATGACGGCACGGTTTGGTCTTCGGCTGACCAATCAGCAGGGGGCGTTAAATTCCCGCCCATGTGTAGAAATCGAATATTCTATCCCTGAAAGAAAAACTAAAATTTAAGCTGAATTCTCATGAATTCTCGTGAAAAGGAGCTGTTTTTTTTTTCTTCATATTTCTACTTTCAATATTAAATCAAAAAACAAACGAACGAATGATACATGGATTCTTAAACATTGAAAATCCCCATTTCCACTATCAGGGCAATAATTAAATTCCAATCAACTAAAGATGTTACAAATCTGCCTGGAAGAGGACATGTGTCTAGATCGTCCTAATGCAGACTTTGAGTGGCCGAAGACTCTCCTAGGATCACAGCTGGAGAATCGCAGAGATTAGTTGAGTCTTGGGGTCAGAAAGCCTAAAAAAAAATTCAAACAGCCCCTACATCACCACATGTTGTTCGGGAGTCTTTCAAGAAAAAATCTCCTCACTCATCCAGAAACAAACTCCAGCATATTCAGCTGTCTGTCAGACATGACTGGAACTTCAAATGGCCCTGGCTTCTATGATCAGATGAAACTAAAAAAAGAGCTTTTTGGCAACAAACCCACCAGATGGGTTTGGTGCAAACAGGGATAAAAAAATAATACCTCATGTCCATGGTTCAATATACTGCTGGATCTTTAGTGTCGTGGGCCTATTTTTCTGCCGGAGGTCCTGGACGTCTTGTTCAGATGCATGGCATCATGGATTCTACCAAATACCAACAGATAAAAAATCAAAAACTGGCTGTCCATGCTAGAAGCTGAGGTCGGATCTTCCAACAGGACAATGATCCAAAACAAACATCAAAATCAACACAAAAAATGTGTAATTGAGAACAAAACCAAGCTTTGGCCGTCCAGTTCCCTGGCCCGAACCCTGTAGAAAATGAGTGGAGTGAACAGAAGAGGAGAAGCACCAACATGGAGCTGTGAATCTGAAGGATCTGGAGAGGTTCTGGATGAAGGAATGGTGTGTTCTCCAAACTCCTCCGTCAGTATAGAAGAAAACTCTTGGGAGAAGGACATTGCAATAACTGAGTGCCAATAATTGTGGCCAACGTGAACTAGAGAAAAACATTTATTTCACAATGAGATTTCCCCCCACGTTCCATTGTTTTACTTTAATGAAATGTTAGGATTTTGTGAAGTTTTTGAAGGAAAGATCAAAAGGATAAATGATGCAGATTTATTTTCACAGCTGCCTTTGCTCATATGTAGCAAGGGTGCCAATATTAGTGGAGGGCACCGTATATACAAAATAACTAAATAATGGTGTGCTGGACTGGCAGAGGGATTGGATTCTTTGCACACATGCAGGTACATAAAGTGTCTTACTTAGCAGGACAGTAACACTGCTCACTGTTTGTTCCAGATGTCATCTCTCCAACACATTACAACCCGTACTTCAGGAGGCTCAGGTTTGACATGAGCTCCATGGAGAAGAACGCCTCGAACCTGGTGAAGGCAGAGCTCAGGATCTTCAGGCTGCAGAACTCAAAGGCCCGTGTGTCTGAGCAGCGGATTGAGCTTTACCAGGTGAGTCCTTTGACTTCATCCACTGCTGTTTTCACACTTGGTTAATTTCCTTGGTAGATCTCTTGTGACAGTTTTCCATTTGGATTCAAACTACTTTATATTTTTACGTCATCAATGCTAGAAACAGCTAATACCATAGACTAGGTAATTATTCAAGAGGACAACATGCCAGTTCCAGTGCTGTTAAAATTTATGCCTAAAAATGTACTTTATTTTACGCTATTTTATACATTTACACCAGATTTGCCAAGATAAAGTCTGCAATCAAAATTCAGAAATTTCATTAAGAACGCAAACATTTCTCATCACAGATATCCAAGACGAAATATTCACATTATAACCCTATATTCAATGTATGTGAACACTTGTTTTTATGTATGCAATAGTATTTATGCGAAACGAATACAGCTGAAAGAAACTGATACATGAAAGAAACATAACTGAGAACTCCAGAAACTGCTGTGCTGTGTTGAAAATCCTTTACCTAAAAAAAGCATTATTTGTGGATAATTTTGGCAATGTTCACTCAAAACTGAAACGCATGAGCTCAGATCAATGATCAATCAGTTCCAAACAGAGATACAAAAGTTGTGCTAATTGAAAGAAAACCAGTAAAGTAACTAAGGCCACTTGTACTCAGTTGCGGTTCACTAATACACACTCAAGTTCAGAAAACGAAGCAAACAGTGACATCAAACAGGCTTGTGTACGCGGTGTGAAAACGCCCACACATGCACTTTTTAACCTCTCTCCTCCTCCTCTGTCCTCGTATGTTCATTTATTTATCTTAAGGGTGCTGTAGGGCTCCGGCCCATCGATCAGCGGAGTTTTATGTGTGTGTGGAGAGACGTGAGTGTGGAATGCTGTTTGGTGATTTAGAGTCCGGAGGGTCTCGAGGGCTAAATAAAATCCTAGCGTCTCCCACCTGCCTCTCCGTTTCCGGAGGCTCCCCTCCTTTCTGTTCATGTGTCAGGTCCGTCATGACAGGTGCAGTAAACACTGGCCCACTAACACAGAGATGGTGAATGTCTTAGGGAGGGTTTAAAAGGAGCTTGCAGGGAAGGGAGAGGTTGATCCGCTTCCATTTGTATTACTCATGTTAATGATCCTGGTCAGGATCATGCAGTCGTTATAATTAAAGTGAACTTCAGTACTGAAAATATAGTGCAATATGACACATTAATGTAGGTGTTACATTGGCTGATTAAAGAAGGGAGTCAAAAATAGTGAATCTATTCACCAAAATTTCAAAATCAATATTAATTCAGAAATGAAAAGCATGTTCATTCATCACAGAAGATGTGTTTCTAATTCGTTGTACAAATAGCTTTTTTTTATGAACACGACCGTTCAAAAGAAAGATTTTTCAAAGTATTTTCTGCTTACAAATGCTGCATTTATTTGATCAAAATGACAGTAAACACTGTAAATAATAATAATAAAAAAATTAATAAAAAATATTGAAATAATATTACAATTCATAAATACTTTTCAGCATCATTACTCCAGTCTTCAGTGTCACATGATCCTTCAGAAATCTGCTCAAGAAACATTTCTGATTCTTATCAATGTTGAAAACCGCTACTTCATATTTTTTGTGGAGACCATGATACATTTTATTATTCAGGATTTTTTGATGAATAGAAAGTTCAAAAGAACAGCATTTATTTAGAAATCTTTTGTAACATTATAAAGGTCTTATAAATGCATCCTTGATGAATTAAAGTAGTCATTTCTTTCAACAAAATTGTATTGTATTTTAATCCGTACTAAATGAATAGATCCCTCATATCCCTCCTGTTAAACCAATCAAGCGTTACTGCTGGTCTGTGTGGAGATTTATCTCTGTATCAGCAGTTGTGTAACTAGACTCCAAACTGGCCCAAAAGCGGCAGCAGACCCCTGTAGCTCCAGCCTAACAACCCTACAATTAACAATCTCCTTTTTGGCCTCCGTCTGAGCCTCTCCATCCTACGTTCACCAACGTGGCCTGATGGAGGGAAGCTGAGCCGCTGCAGCTGAAGCAGTGTTTTACGCATTAAGAGCTGTGCTGTCCAACGTAAACAGAGGAATAACAGTGCACCCTGTCCAGCATCTGTTTCCGCCACCGCAGCCTCGCCAAGCATTTCCCAGACCTGGTTAATCAATCAGGGAGCGTCCAATGGCAGCAAGGGAGCCGCTGCTGAGGCGCTGGACAGGGTGCCGCTCTAGACGGGCACGTTTGCGGTCTGTGCTTGACCCATGCTGATGCCTGTCCTGTTTCTGTAGATTTTAGGTCACAAGGACCTCACGTCCCCCACGCAACGCTACATTGACAGCAAGGTGGTGCGCACCCGCACGGAGGGCGAGTGGCTGTCGTTCGACGTGACGGAGGCCGTCAGCGAGTGGCTGCTGCACAGAGGTAAAATCCTGCTGGAAAATCCAAAACGGAAGATTAATGACTTTTAGTCCCAGTCTGTCTCTTAGGATTCTCCGAAACAGTGACGAAAACGTCACTTTTAGCTGATTTAAAAATTTACAATCTTTCTCTTACGGGAGAATGGATCAAAAATATTGCTCAAGAGTCATCTTGTACTCATGGATGTGTGTAAAAGAAATGTGCACTTGTAGTGAACTTCGAATCTTTAAAGTATATTTTTAAGATAATATAATATTAATGAAACAAAATATTATTTGATATTACATTTAATTAAGTTCATATTTTAAATGTACTAGATTGCATCTGTGTTAAATGTGTGATTACAGATTATTCAAATACAATTCTTAATAGAAATTAAATTAAAACAAAAAAAAAAAAAAATGTTGTTGCTTGAAATAAAGTAAATGTTGAATGAATGTTTCTTTCAACTAGTTTCCAGGGCAACGTTTATAATTTTCTTTTAATTTAGCTTGATGTACTGAAATTAAAAATGATTAGTGCTGTCAAACGATTAATCGCGATTAATCGTGATTAATCACATCCAAAATAAAAGTTTTTGTTTACAAATAAACACACATGCATGTATATATTTCAGAAAAAAATGTTTTTATATATATTAAATATATTTAGAATATAATTTATATGAATATAAATATAGACATGTAAATACATATAAATATTTTCAAAATATATACTGTATGTGTGTGTATTTATATATACATAATAAATATACACAGAACACTACACTTCATATATTATGCAAACAAAAACCTTTATTTTGGATGCGATTAATCGATTGACAGCACTAAAAATTATAAAAACTTAGACAGACATATTTGAAAACAACAAAACGAATTTAAAAAATGGCAATTCATATAACAAAATTACAAAACATACCTTTAAAAAATATACTTAAAAGTAATATGAAAGCAGAAAATATAAATGATCAAATCTAATTCAAAATATAAAGAAACTATAATAGTATCTTGTATTAAAGTGTATTTTAGTGTAGTAAACATGTTTGTGATTTCAATAGAAAACAGAACACTCTATATATAGTTGGTTTAACTTAAAGGAGTCATCGGCTGCCCATTTTCCACAAGTTGATATGATTCTTTAGGGTCTTAATGAAAAGTCTATAACATACTTTGGTTAAAATTTCTCAATAGTAGTGTAAAAAACAAATTTTTACCTTGTCAAAATCAGCTCTGTTTTCAGCAAGCTGTTTTAGTGCATGTTTCTTTAAATGCTAATGAGCTCTGCTGACCCCGCCCCTTTCTTCCGTGGGTGACGAGCCGTTCTCATGAGACTGTTTAGCCACGAAACTTGCTAACTAGCACGTTATTAGAAAAGACGATTAGCAAAGATTCATAAAAGAACCTTATACTCACTTTTTGAGGCTACACTCTTAAAAATAAAGGTGCTTCACGATGCCATAGAAGAACCTTTTTGTGTTCCATAACCATAAAGAACCTTTAACATCTGA
>NW_015505437.1:1485758-1520790 GCF_001515645.1 Sinocyclocheilus grahami | reverse complement strand
TGCAAGTGTCAATCAACAATCGTGGGAGGGGCCTGGGTCTGTGTGACATCACACAGCCAAGAATCTGAGAACGGCTTGATTTGAGATTTTAAAAAAAGTAAAAAAAAAAAAACGTGGATTTTTATCATTATAGGGTGGTTGTGTACACACACTGCCAACACACATTTCAGTTCAAACTACTTAAGTGCATAAAAGCATCCGATGACCCCTTGGTAAGTAACCAATAAGTTAACTTAATACAAAGAGACTGACTTAATCAACAGAAACAGTAATACTTTTATTATTTTGCTGCAATTAAGTCCAAAAATATTACATTCAGATCACATTTAATTATATTCACTTAGGAAACTTGACACAGTATATTCATTCAAAGTGTATTTGGAAACCTAAAACCTACGATCAATATTTCCGAATGACACACTAAAGCAAAAGATATAAATAACCATCTTTAAACAAAAGTTGTTGTGAAGCATCTGCGCAGTACTGTAAATGTAATGGATTTAGCCATTTCTGTATTCTCAGTTCGAATCCTTCGTCCATGCAGCGTTGAGTGAGTTTTCACCATGGCTTTTCAAAGTGCACAAGAATAGCAGTAATAACAGGCCAGAGCAAAAGCAATGATGAAGGTGTAGGATCATCGTCAGCCTACATGAGCTCATAACAGCACGAGCCCAGCGGCTCTCCATCATATTACGCAGGAGAGCGATAGAGCTCAGGCTGCAGCGGGAGATCTTCAGTGTTATTAGAGTGGCTGTGATGAATGCTGGAGCTGAGAGACGGCAGTGACGCTGTGTGTGACTCCTGAGGGATGATGGGAGTGGGCTAGATCTACATCAGGGGCCAGATCCAGAGATGAGCTCATTTATCTGCTGTAGATTATCTGACCTTTCTGTGCATGTGTGTGTTTCTCACTGTTTTCCTCTCCCACCAGACAGAAACAATGGATTCAAGATCAGCCTGCACTGTCCCTGCTGCACATTTGTGCCGTCAAATAATTACATCATCCCCAACAAGAGCGAGGAGCTGGAGGCGCGCTTTGCAGGTGGCTTTGGGTGGGGGTGCGAGTCTGTTTGTTTGTGAGTGAGGGCTGTTTCTGTGTGTGTGTGTGTGTGTGTGTGTGTGTGTGTATGTTGGGAGTTGAAAGGAAAAGAGAATAATGGAAATCAATGTTTTTGTTTCTTCCAAGATTCCATCAGATTTGATTTATATATATATATATATATATTAACTTTTTTTCAGAAAGGATTGGATCTGATTAAGGCATGAATTGCAGCAATCGATTCAAAACAAAGTGCACTTAAAAGCACACGAGCAGGCCAAAGTCTGGACACACCTACTCGTTCTAGATGAGGCCTATTTGTCACATTTTACAATAATAATAAAGTCATCAAAACTATGAAACAACACAAATTGAGGCATGGGAATTATGTCGTAACCAAAAAAAAGTTAAACAAATGAAAACTAGCTTATATTTGAACGTCTCCACCCTTTGTCTAGATTCCAGCTTCTAGTCGCATACTGCTTTCAACTGAAGACGTTTGATGGACACATGTTGAAGCTGATCCTATAATAATAATAATGTTATTATTATTATTAGTAGTAGTAGTAGTAGTAGTAGTATGAAAATAATAACAATACAAGGATTTATAATAATAATAAAATATATAATAATATTTTTTCAAACAATATTTAATTAATCCTAAAAGTTACTGGTTCACAGTTCAATGAAAATTGGTTTAATGGTTTTAATGAACCTCTTTATGATTATTAATAGCATCTCATGTTCCTGAAATACTCCATATGTTGTGTGCATGACAGCATGTTTATGGGTAATTCATATTGATTTTTTCCCCCAAATTTTAGTTAAGCTACTGTACTTGTAGTAAAATCATTGTAACCCACAGCCTCTCATAGTTAATTGCATTAATACACATTTACATTTATGCATTTGGTAGACAATTTTATCCAAGCGACTTACACTGCATTTAAGGTACACTGGAAAAAAAAAAGGTACTTTGGAACTAAGTTAGGTAACAAAATTTCTCTTAAATTGTTAGAGCCAAATTTAGTTCTCAAATTATATTTAGGGTTTAGATTTAAACCTTAAATTTTGTTTTAATATTAATGAAAAATATTTTAGTTTAGACCAACTTAACAAAACGGGTTTAAAATGAATACCTTGATTTTTTTTTAAAGCCCTTTAAATAAACGTCATGATCATTTCACTTTTTTTTCAGTGTTAACAAGTAATTAGTTCATGCATTCCCTGTAAATTGAGCCTACACTGAATAAAATACAATTGTTTTAGAAACTCTTTTCAGTCAGAAATTGCTAGTCAGTTTCACAAATAATTATAAAGAAATTAAAAAGTAACGCATTGAATTAAACATGAAATTTTGAAGTAGAAAGACTGAGACTGCTCTACTGTTTGAGATACAGGAATGTCTTCGCTTGCTGATGCAAACAGTCTAACGTATTGCCTGGTTTCTGCGCGGTTCACAGGTATAGATGACAGCTTTGTGCACGGAGGGGATCTGAAGATGTTTAAAAAGCGCCGTCACAGCGGTCAGTCTCCACACCTGCTGCTGATGCTGCTCCCGTCATACCGGCTGGAGTCGCAGCACAAGAGCCACAGACAGAAACGTGCTCTGGACGCGGCCTTCTGCTCCAGGTACCACCTCCTCACAAATGAAGTTTTTCCCACAGTCTGCATCTGAACCGCAGCGGAATGTTTAACACAGCACAGTGCTTCTGGGGCCTATAGATATCATCTGTCATTAGTTAAAAGCAGCCAGACTTCAGTCCAGATTTATGCAATCGGCGGGCCGTGTATCAAAGCAGACCGGACCACCTATCAATCCAGACTCGACTTAATCAATGAACTGGAAAACTTTTCACTGTTGGATTAAAGCTAAAATATAAATAAAAGTGGCTCGATTGTCTTTTAATAAAAGTCATCTGTATTCTCGCTTGTCCAGCCAATTGCTGTCGCAATCACGTTTTCGCTCACATTATACCAGTGTGCTGTTAATTTTATATTTCCTGACATATCAGCTTCCATCATAGCATCCAGTATTAACAAGCTGAGAAACTAGCAGACATTTGTCTCCAAATCGTAAAAAAAAAATCGACGTTGACATCGAGTGGACTGATCTGATTAGAAGTGTTGGCCAGAATTCAGGATTTTAAGAAATCACACAAATTTCCAATTGGAATAGAAGGTTTGGGTGGGACGTCTCGAAGGACTCATCCCTTGTTTTGTTTTTTTTGTTAATAGAAATTAGACAGCTGTGAGCCATGATTTGCTACATTCTATTCAGATGCAAGATATATTATATTAGAGGGAGGGATAATTTCATTCTAGAGAGCATTTGTCTGTTCAAAAATCTGTCTAGTACAAAATATTAAATGCATATGAATGCTTAAATATATTTTAGCCATGAATTAGAAATGAATTAGACACAGAGAAATTAAGATTAATCCAATATACATTTTGCAAGTTAATTTAGACAAATTATTCCTTTTCATTTTTTTTGATATGTATAACTCAGTTTTCTTAACTGATTAACTAATTTCAATACTGTAAACAAATTAGCAGCCATCAGAAAATATCGTATTTTTACCATACACATTAAGTTCAGATTACTTCAGAAGAAAATATTGAGCTCAAAAATGTAATCTTTTGATCGTATAATATAATAAGCTATAAGCACAAAAGCATGTAATTATAAACATGAGTATCGGAAAATTTACATGTGATTATTAGTCCATTAATTGATTAAAAAAGTAACTTATTAAACATAACTATATATATATATATATATATATATATATATATATACTGTATTAGGGCTGTCAATTTAACGCGTTAACTTAATTAGTTATGAAAAAAATAATGCGATTAAAATATTTTAACGCAGGTTACGCACTGGCCCCGCCCCCAGACCTGTACGTCATCTTACATTTCATAAAGTTGACTGTTGACAAATATGAGCATAAATGCAGTGATGCTCTAAAATTCAAGATATTGTGGCAAGAATGCTCCTGTATGAGTTTTTGTCTCATATTTATATCACATGATCAGCGATATCACACGAGCAGAGAGAGCAATATCACACGAGTGCTGATTTTGTCCCGAATATCACATTTAAATATTTTATACAACAGTTCAGTAAATAAGAAGTTGATATTGTGTTATATTTTAAACACAATATTATGTGTTTTTGCAAAGAATATATTACCTTTAAAGCCATAGCAGAATTGTTGTGCGTCTCCCTGCAACACAGAGGTGTTTAGTTTCTGAATGAATCCGCGTTTTGAACGAATCGTGTGAATCAATGATTCCGTAGTCCATCCGTAAAGAGAGCCATTTACTTCATTCCTGAATGAATCAGCCGTTTGAACGAATCGAATGAAGACATTTACCGCCTCCTGCTGGCAGATTTAGTTTCTTATTTAGAGTATCATTTAATTAATAATAATAATAATAATAATAAAAACATTAAAGGGGCAGTTCACCCAAAAAAAATTAAATTCTGTCATCATTTACTCTCACGTCTCACGAAAAATCAAACACTGTATAGAGAGAGAGAGAGAGAGAGAGAGAGAGAGAGAGAGAGAGAGAGAGCGAGAGGGTGTGTGTTTTTTATATATATCTATAGAGATTTTGGGGCAGTTCACCCAAAAAAAATTAAATTCTTTACTCTCTTACTCTCACGTCTCACGAAAAATCAAACACTGTATAGAGAGAGAGAGAGAGAGAGAGAGAGAGAGAGAGAGAGAGAGAGCGAGCGAACGAGCAGTTGTATGATTTTTATCTAATTCTAAAGTGCTTTTCTCTAGTTCAAGAATTGAAATGAAATTTGAAGGCATTTCTAGCCTAACTCTATTCAGAATTCTGCACATTTAGCATATACCATCACTATATATGCTACATCTGCATTTGTAAAACTAAATATTCTGCTTAAACTAAATTTACTGAGGGATTTAATGGTAGAAAAATTTATGTACATGTAAAACTACACTGTAAAAAGTGGCAACTTACCTTAAACAGATAGTTCTACCTGATTTAACCCCCACAAAAAGAGTTTTGTTGGTACAGTATAACTTAATGTATATACTGTAGACTGGTTCAGTGATGTTAAATATAATTTTAATAGTTAATTTAAATGTTACCATTTTATCTGTGTGCTCATGGGAATACTTGCATAGTGCTACTGCAGTTTTTTCTTGCTACTGCAGTTATTTCTAATTTTAATTGTCAAAATATATATTGATTATCAATTATAAGAGTATTATTTTTTATGTGCATATACCGTAGTTTGAAAGTGTACCAAAAATGTGCCAACAAAGAAAGTTGCGTGTCATACTTCAGCTGTGTTTGTCTCCCATCATCCCACAGGAATGTGCAGGACAACTGCTGTTTACGCTCTCTCTACATCGACTTCAAGAAGGATCTGGGCTGGAGGTGGATCCACGAACCCAAAGGTTATAACGCCAACTTCTGTGCGGGAGCCTGTCCATATCTGTGGAGCGCAGACACCCAGCACAGCAACGTAAGACAAAACCTTCAGTTATCATTTATCATTAGTTTTCATTTTGGGAGGAGTTAATATAATTCTAGTTATAATGCTTCTAGGTACTGATTTTTTTTTATTTGTCAAGCAATGAATTACATATACATACAATGTCATGTCCCATTTCAGATCCTTGGCCTCTATAACACCATCAATCCAGAAGCGTCTGCATCTCCTTGCTGTGTGTCTCAGGATCTGGAACCCCTCACAATCCTTTACTACATCGGAAAAACCCCCAAAATCGAGCAGCTCTCCAACATGATTGTCAAGTCCTGCAAGTGCAGCTAGGAACCGATCAGCTCCGTTTCCGAGAACACGCATTCACTCAAACAAACACACAGTAATTTAAAACCCAATCACACATGTGCTGCGCAGGGTTTCAAGGTACAACAGCGTAATTCCTACAAACTCTCACAAACCACAACACACATCTGAATGTGTGAACTTGTGCTGGAAACAGCCCTGTCGGCATGTGTCACATCACCCACTCATCACTCTATGGATGTGAGTTTGGCAAACACTGGAAGTACGTGATCTAGATGTGTCTATATGTGAAGCAAGCGGAAGAGAAAATCCCTTGTTCCATTCATTTCAAACCAACACTTCTGTTTTATTTGTTGTTGTTGTTGATTTTGTTTCCCTCAGTAATACGGATATTATTTGTTTGGTAATATATAAAACCCATGATATTGTTCACCAAGACTGGTGAAGAGCTGGAAACTTCTGGCGAACAGTTGTCGCAAATGAACTTCGAGTTTGGCGCAAATGAAGCGTTTTTGCATAGGGGTTGGTGACAGAAAGAAATGAAATATTGCGGAAAGTTAATGCAAGCCTCAGAAAGACATAGTTTAAGCCAGCTTACATGGTATAAAAAAGGCCAAGACCAATAAGTCATGTTGTTCCAAGCAGCCAAAGACCATTCTCTACTCAAAAACGCAACTGCTGCAAAGCAAAACCATTGCATTTTTGAATCACTGTGGCAGAAACAAACAGAGTTTCCATCAAATATCTGCACCATTAATCCTAATGTTTTATTATGCAGATAGCTGGATATTAACATGCTCAGAAAGATTCTCTTCAAACTGTTGCTCTGCCATTACAGCAATTGACCTGGAAGAGAAAAGTATGCTAGTCCACTGTAGTTCCCCTGAGAATGCAACATGTACTTGTGATATTTAGTTGTGTTTCAGAACTTAACAGCGTGTGAAACTGAGCTTGCAAAGCAAGAAGTATTTATGATTACGTACGTATATGTGGAAGAACTTTAAACGCCTTATTCTGAAGTTTAAAAATGTTTGTCTACAAATTCATGTCTAGTTAGCTCTTAGGCTACGTTTACACAACAACGATGTAGTCAAAAACTGAAAAGTTTTTCCCTTGCGTTTTTAAAAAGTTTCACGTATACACGACAACGTTTTCAAAATGATTCACGTCTAAACATATCCGCGAAAACATCCAAAAACGCTGTATTACGTATGCCAGGCCAGTAGTTGGCGCTGTCACCTTGTTAGTAAACAGCATCTGTAGGGAAGTGACAATTATATGTTGTATATGATGCGTCTCCACTGTTGGTTGTAATATTGGTGAAGAAAATCCACACTTTGCTGAAGAAGCGTTAGCAAACTCTTGAGCAGCAACAAAACTACCATATACTCCGCCATTGTTGTGTATATGTTTGTTCGCGCTTGCCTTTAAAATCAAAACGTACTGCGCATGTCTACATACCTAACACGTACTACGCACGCGCATGACGTCACCGTTTTCAAAGATTCCCGTATTGGGTGTTTACACGGAAATGATAACGGTGGCGTTTTCAAAAAGTTGCACTTTGAAACCCATTTTCAAAAATATGCGTTTTCAGTCCCCAAAACGCCATTGTCGTGTAAACGAACAGGCAAAACGCATAAAAAGTCTCCCGTTTTTGGCTGAAAACGTTGTCGTGTAAACGGCCCCATATTCTTGACACAAATCGTATGTAAAGATCACAACAATACCTGCAAAAAAGTCCCAGGCAAAAATGGTGCCTATAACACATGCCTGAAAGTTAGTTCCTTTAGGGATGGGCAGAGGACAGTCTTTACTGTATTTTAAGGTGACGCTGTAATTACACAAATATGTACTGAGTAATATTAATTAACAACATGTACTTATTGTAGGGTAAAGTACATGTAACTACGCCACCTTAAAATAGTGTTTGCATGGTTTGAAAACAATTCACAAATTAAAACAGCTGCAAACAGCCACAAATTTGCGTAAAAGCAGGCATTTCTGAAAAGAATGACCGTGACTTTTAGATACTCACCACGCAGAGCTATACCAGAGCATGTTGTGCCTGGTTAAACTGGAATATGGGTGGTTAGTAAAACACATGCTGGGCACAGCATGCAAAATTGGCAACTTCTTGAATTCACCCCATGGTCCCTTATTAGAGCAGGTGAAGCTGTGATGTCACCAACTCGACAGTGTTGAAAGGAAGTGATGTCATCAGAGACTGAATTTGCAATAGGTTTGTTTACATGCACTAATCGGACTGAATCCAGTCCGAATCAGATTCTCGAAGCTCTGTTTACACTAACTTATTTGTTTGCACGTGCATTACATTAATTCCGAACAAAAATATAGCGCATGCGCAGTTCCCAGTCGCCACATTCAGAACTGGACATATCTAAAAAATATATATATATTTTTTTTTAGCAAATATTAGGAAATATTCAGTCTCCTCCACTGACCAGTTTGTAAGACGGAACATGTAAATCAACATGCACACGTTTGTATGACATAAAACTATCACTGATGCATATGAGTACTTTTTTTTGCGTATTTTCTCATACGTCCGAGAAAATAGTCGTGCTTAATTTGTTCCTGTTGATTGGATTGTTTAAGGTTTGTAAACCTGAAATAATCAAATCAACAGGAAACAATGTAGCACGTAAAGCACCCCTTTAAATTCGATTGAAATTTAATTTGGATCGAACTCTGTCGAATCGTTTACATGAAGGCTTTTCAGTCCGATTGAGCCATCGATCCAATTCTAAACGGATCGTTGGGGTGCATGTAAATGTTGCTATTGATGTGAGAAGAGTGAGTTGCTTTAGTAAAGTCAGAGATTTTGATGAAAGGATTTGAAGAATGTGAACAGACGTATAGTGGACGTGTAAGTGAGACGGTAACCCCGGTTCATTCTTTGAACGTGTTGTGCAGAGGCCAGCTTGACGAATGCACTGCAGCCGCCGTGGACGCTGACGTCCATAACGCTTATCATGGAGAAATGTTTCTACACATCTCAAAAAGTCTTCCTGAATTTGTGATTTTGTTTTCTCTCAGAGAAAGTGATCCTTTGTTACGAAAGAATTGCACTGACTATTTTTTATTTGTAACTTTTGTTTGTTGGTTTTTATTCGTAGTTATAGCTTCACCCACATAACATGAGCTGATGATGTGAGTGGCTTCCAGGTTGAGGTTCCCCCTTTAACTAGTCCTCATCTTAACCAGTGTTAGAGAGAAACTGGTGGCAGATCAGATTAAAAGAGCAACGTCCATTCATGTCCAAGATTTTTAGGTGACACTTATTTTAGTTGTATTAGGGCAAGAATGCCAGTGGACTTTCTGAAGACACAGGAAGCGGAAGGAGACACCAGCATTGTCACACTAGAGCTGTTTATTGTTATTGTTGTCTATGATGATGATGATGATGATGATGATGTTGATATTGTTGACCCACTATGATGTATTGTAACACATTACTGTTGTGGTGCTCTAGTGGTAAATAAATTATTTAAGTGACAAGTGATTGTGCGCTTGTGTTTTTTTTGATAAATTGCATTCTTTTGAATATATAGTCTTATATAAGGCTGCATTTATTTGTCCAAAAGTACAGTAAGAACAGTAATATTCTAAAATAATTTTAAAAAGTTTTACTATGTGAATATCTGTTCAAATGTAATTTATTCCTGTGACCAAATCTGAATTTTCAGCATTACTCCAGTCCTTCAGTGTCACATGATTCTTCAGAAATCATTCTAATATGCTGATTTGCTGCTCAGTTTTTATTGGCGCTGAGTTATTAATAATGATTCATATTGTTATCATCGCTGAAATTAGTTTTTGCTGCTTAAGTGTGATTTTAAAGATTCTTTGATAAATAGAGTTCAAATGAACAGCATTTATATTCAGTGTCTTACGGTTTCCACAAAAACATGAAGCAGCACAACAGTTTTCAACATTCACTCTTAAAAATAAAGGTGCTTCACGATGCCATAAAAGAACCTTTCTTGTCTAAATGGTTCCATAAAGAACCTTCAACATCTGAAGAACCTTTCTGTTTCATAAAAGGTTCTTTGTGGTGAAAGAAGGTTCTTCAGATTATAAAAAGGTAAGAAAGAGATGGTTCTTTAAAGAACCTTTGACTGAATGGATCTTTGTGGAACCAAAAATGGTTCTTCTATGGCATCGCTGTGAAGCAACTTTATTTTTAAGAGTGTTGATAACAATCACAAATGTTTCTTGACCAGCAAGTCAATGATGATTTCAGAGACTTAAAAAAAAATCTTCATAAAAGTTTATAAATGTGATATTTTCCCAAACAATCTGTCTAAGAAAATGAATCGTTAAAGCTTTTTTTTTCTTTTTTTCTTTGAACTGGTCTGAATGAATTTCATTATTTCATGTGGTTGAATAAATCAAGTATTTAAGTGAATTTTCCCAAAATCTGGAAAGGAAACGACTCCTTAACATAAACAGATTATATTACACTGCCTTATGATGAAACCCTAAACATTTAATCTCCATTTACTCCATTTGTTTATTTAACTCACATACGCAGTGAGCGTGAGCAAGCTGACATAAACTACAGTACAAACCCTTGAGTTTATTCTGACGATGCTCTGATACTGTATATCCTCCCTTTAGCCCTGGAGCTCTGGAGGCGCGCCAGGCTCATTAGCCCAGAGTCTGTGGTTCCTTATTTAGGAGTGAGACTCGAGCAGCAGAAAGCTCTGGAGACTGTCAATCTGGAATTAGGTTGGGATTGATTAAGACTCAACTCAACATTCTAGAGATAAATGCTCTGCAAACGCATGATGTCACACATATAGGCTACGTGAGAATTGCTGCTTTTTACTAAGTTCTTAGCACAGGTGCTGACTGCTGGGTCTGTGTCTTTTTCAGTCGGATGCCATCTTGCTTCACCAGTCTTTCGTAATTAAAGCGGCTCTGATATAGGACACAACTGTAAAAATTCATTTGCAAACTGTTTTTCCATGCACAGTATAAGAGTCAGTTGTTCCTGGGTAAAAAATTCTGGGGATAATAAGTCAGATTATTTTGTAAAGAGACACCTCATGACCCCAAGTTGTGTAAATTGCACATTAACTTTACTTGACTCAACATACATATTTCAAGAAAAAGAAAATTCTAGTTAAGGTTACTAAGTATATTTATAAATTGGCTTCTGAGTAAACTTTAATATATTGAGCAACCTTTATTTAGATTTTTGTGAGGTAATAAGTTTGCAAGATGTTAATATTGAAATTTACAGTGTGTCCTCTGAACTGTAAAATTACCAAATATGATATATATACATATATATATATATATACTGTATATATATAGTGCTGTCAAACAATTAATAATCACATTCAAAACGTTTACATAATATATGTGTGTGTATTTATTATCTATATATAAATACACACATGCAGTATATATTTTGAAAATATTTACATGCATATGTTTATTTTCATATAACATATTAGATATATACAGTTTTTCATTCTGCAAGCATGTTTGACACTTCAATGAACTTGCTTAAAAAAATAAAGGCCACTTGGATTCTTCATGGTATGAATCTTCTATGCTAATAAGCTGACTTTCACTCGTCCCAGCAGGGAATGCGAACACAGAGCTGACACACAACTAGCTGTGGCTTTGTGTTCATTTTGGACTCTCACATGCATCTTCAGTCCAAGGTCCCTTTCTTCAAATGTGGCTTGGTTAGTTAGCTGGATGTTTCAAGATAACCTGGCATAAAGAAGCATAAACCAAGATTTTCCATTCTTTTGAAGCAAACTTAATTTGATCAAGCTACATACACTTAAGGCCAAAACAGGATTCTCTACACACTGCCATGCCAGCCCTTGTGAAAAAGAAGTGCACTTAAAGTAATAGTTCTCCCAAAATGGAAAATTTGCTCTTAATTTACTCATCCACAGGTCATCTGGTCCTTGGTGATTCATAAAATGCTAGTCAGCAGCTGCTGGTTTTTGAGAATAAGCATGAAAATTAATAATATTTTAAAATGAATTAAAATTATTTTAAAGTACATTACTTCCACAAATAATACTCGCTTTAAAAGTATGCTAAAGTGTACTTCTTAGGGTGTATACTTGCATGGCATTATAAAAATCAACAATGTACCAAATTGAGCTTGCATAGCTAGAAACATTTGTGTTCACATGCTTACACATAGTAAACATTTCAGGCTTTTATCATCTTGGAATATCGAGGCCTAAGAGGGATTGAAAAGAAGCAGCTTCATTATTTTACTTTTTTCTCACACTCCTTAACAGAACAAAAACACTTCTCTTTTATCTCTTCCATTTGTCTCAGTTTCTCTCTCACCGACTACTTGCTCTCTGCTTTCATTCCGTCAAGTGTTTATGTGCACACACACACACACACACACACAGCTCTTGTAATCCAGCAGGAGAGGTTTGAGGTGAAAGGGTCTTCGGTCTCTTGGGATCGGAATGATTTGGGGATTCGGTGATTCAGCCGCAGCTGGCTGCTCACAACAATATGAAATTGGCGAGAAGCATTTTCAGTGGTGATGTCAGCATGAAACCATGCAGGGACCCCATTAGCACACAGAGGAATTTTGAGACTACTTGTCAAAGGCTGTTTGTGTGTCCATTCATGCAGAAAAAAAAGTAAGAGGAAAGCAACGTTCCTCTTCTCCCCAGTGTTTGTATGGAAATGTGAAGAATTCCTTTGATGCCGTGTTGACATCTGTCTCCAGCGCTCTTGGCCTGTCTCGTGTGTGTCAGCAGTAATTGCCCTGTAGACAGAGGCTTGTATTGCATCTGTAATTACACAGGAAAGCTCGCTCCTTTGAGCTGCGGATTAGTAACTCTTTGTGTTGCACTGAAAAGCAGCACAAAGGCAGCCCGACTGAAGTATCTCACTGAATCCCAGTACAAAGTGTTCCTCCAGCCGCCCTTCCCTTGAGTCTGACAGACGTCTTGGAGATGTCATGATAGAGAGATCTGTGGACATCTGTGGGGGTTTTTTCATACACTCTCAGAAAAAAAGTGTATGGGCACTTGGACAGTACCCTTTGAAAAGTTATTAATATGTTCATTTTAGGTACTAATATATACACTAAAAATCCATGAAATTTACAGTAAAAAAAACAGCAGAAAGTGGTTGTCAGTACAATTAGTTTGTACAATTACTAACAGTACTTTACAGAACAGTGCTTTACAGGAAACAGTGCTTTACAGGAAAACATTTTTGGCAGCATCATTTTAGATGTAGCTTAAATTTACAGAAAAAACTTCATTGATATATAATATTCATACACCAACCTACTGAAGTATTTACGGAGCCCCTAAAGGGACATGGTGGTGGGAAAAAAATCAGGGTGAGTGGAAAAAATCGGAGTGGGTGGAAAATATTTTCTGATTTTTTTGCGTTGTCTCACAAAACTTGTCTGTTCTCTCGCAAAGATATTTGCGTTGCCTCGCAAAATCAGTTGAGTTCGGACAAACACTTCCTGTTTACTTTACAGCTTTTATTGGCTCATACAGCTCCGTACATTCACAATGTAGCATTTCATAGAGTTTTATTTTGAGCTTGGACTTAAGTATAAAGAAATACAGTCAGTGCTAGTTCAAGGCATGATTTTGGGACATTCTAAAACACTTAATGTAAAACAAATTTAGTAGGCCTACACACCTTATTAATAAATCAAGCGTAGCGTTAGTTCTGACAGGTCACGTTAGTCAAGCTCGCATCAGCTGACTCTCAGCTGATCTCCATCTACCTATGGGAATACGACACCTATCTAAGTATTCATATATAAGGTCCCTCAGTATTATCAGCAGTTTTCGCATTGCTCGATAGCTAATTACCCTTCTCCATCCCCAGCTCCTCCTCTGTCAGTCGGGATTCAGCCTTCTGATTCTCCTTTGAATCAGACTAATTCTAAAATGTGTACATAACATTATTGAACTTTAACAATATCTGCAATACATTTATGTTGGTTCTGCTCTGTTTACCCTGGGGGGGGAGGGGGGGTATTGCTGCTCTCCCTGCTTTCATCCTGGTCATGACGTCATCCGCCGTGACGTCCCGTTCAGCTATTGGACTGATTTCACATACGATTCAGAGCGTGGATCGCGGAAGGCGTTCCCCTAGCGTTTGTCGACGCAGCTCGAGTTCCTGAAGAGGAACTGTATGCTCATTGTCAATCATATTTGACGATAGTGGTCCTGACAGAAATACAGACAAGCAAAATAGCCCAGAATATGAACATAACCCGCTAAATTGCACGTTAATTATTTTATCGCCCATAGAAAGAAACACTTAATTAATGGACTAAGACGGTAAAAAGGCCGAATTCGGTATACAGTTATTAATAAACACAGTATATACTACATATAGTATGTAGTATTGCACACTGCTCCGGGTGTGTGTTCACGGTGTGTGTGTGTGTTCACTGCTGTGTGTGTGCACTTTGGCTGGGTAAATGCAGAGCACTAATTCCGAGTATGGGTCACCATACTTGGCCACATGTCACGTCACTTCACTTCACTTCATATAGGAAAGCAGAGAAGCCCAGAATGTGATCAGAAAACACTAAATTGCACATTAAGCGTTTTCCTCCCATGACGAAAATGCGGCTTGTGAAGACGATGATAAAAAGACCAAATATGCTACAGAAATTATTACAAATATATTCTGTGTACATATGCAAGCAGATGAGCCCAGAATATGAGCTGAATTACATGATAAGCATTTTCTTCCCTATAGAAAACTGTGCTTAACGTGGCTTAATATAAAAAAGACAGTGATATAAAAAGCCCAAATTTTATATTTTATTTAAAATATTTAGGCCTACTATGTACAGGCAAGCAGCGCGGTAACGTTAATCCATTATGCCACGTTAAGTGTTTATAATATTTTTCTATGGGGGAGAAAACGTGAACTTTGCGGTTTCCGTTCATATTCTGGGCTCATATGCCTTCCTGTGCGTAATATTTTTTATTATTAAACTGTGTACCAGATTTGGTCTTTTTATATTACAGTCTTCGTCCAAGCATTTTCTATAACGGTTTTCTATGGGGGAGAAAAATCTTAACGTGCATTAGCGCATTGTGTTCATGGCTATTCTGCTTCATTAATAGTGATACTACTAATAAGGTTATTAATATTAAAATTGTTATTAGTATTAATACATTTATTAATACCGAATTTGGCCTCCAGTGTCACTGTTTTAGTACATTAAGCCACATTAAGCGTTTTAGAATGTCCCAGAATCGCGACAACGCAAAAATATTGAAAAATGCTTTTCCTCCCACCTGAATTTTTTTTCCACCCACCCCAAATTTTTTTCCATCACCATGTCCCTTTAGGGGCTCCGTAAGCACTAGCCTAATATCTGTTTTGTATCTTTGTAATACACTGACAAGCACAGCACAAGCTGCTTTTCCACAAGCCTTGGATAAATAGTAATATATAAATGGTGTTCAGTGTCATTCACACAAATACTAAACATATAAACATGGTAACACACAACACTAAAATAGTGCAATAAACATTCATTTACCAAGATTAGATGTAACATAAGTCCCCAATGCACATAACAGTTTAGAACAAAACTAAGGAGGAAGAAAGTGTCACAGAGAGTTATAGGAACGTCAATTTACATTTGTTTCCACGGTAAAATATGTGTCCCTAGACCACAAAACCAGTCTTAAGTCGCTGGGGTATATTTGTAGCAATATCCAAAAAAACATTGTATGGGTCAAAATTATTGATTTTTCTTTTATGCCAAAAATCATTAGGATATTAAGTAAAGATCATGTTCCATGAAGATATTTTGTAAATGTCCTACTGTAAATATATTAAAACTTAATTTTTGATTAGTAATATGCATTGCTAAGAACTTCATTTGGACAACTTTAAAGATGATTTTCTCAATATTTTGATTTGTATTTATTTTTTTGCACCCTCAGATTCCAGATTTTCAAGTAGTTGTATCTCGCCCAAATATTGTCCTATCCTAACAAACCATACATCAATGGAAAGCTTATTTATTCAGCTTTGAGATGGGGTATAAATCTCAATTTTGACAAATTGACACCTAATACTGGTTTTGTGGTCCAGTGTCACATATATGATGACTTGTTCGTTTTTCCAGTGTACACTGAAGGTACTAAAATGCACAAACTTGTTGTGCATTTTTTCCCCTGAGAGTGTATGATCAGAGTTTGAAATTAACTTTTTCACTCACTGGCCAATTTACAAGCTACAAAAGTTTTAAAAGCTTAGATTTGAACATACATTTATTAAACCTGATTCTAAATCACTGAATGGCTTTCCATTTTAGGACGGTCAACTATTGATGGTTCCATAAAGAACTTTCAATGAACTTGGAACCTTACGACTGCACCAAATGTTCTTTATAGTGGAAAAAAAATTCACACCAAGAATAGTCCTTTTAAGAGCTGTTAGTGTTCACTGAAAGGTTCTTTGAGGAACCTTTGTCTAACGAAAAGCCATGTTGAAGATTAGCAGACAGACTGTCAATTCATAAAGTGATCAGCTGTTTCCTCAACATACTGAATTTAGCGTATTAAAACCTATCCTCCACTGACATCCGGTCAAAAAAGCCAACCCATTCTCACACCCAAGGCATCAAGCAATGAAAGTCATGACCCAAATAAATATCGTCATGATGACACAATTATACCAGCATATAATTTCATGATAACAAATACCCCATGCCCTTGGCGTCAGTATATTGATAGCAAATATTTCTTATTGAGAAAGATGGCAGTGTCACAATAAAGGGGAAAACCCGTCTGTAGGTTTGTCATTCAGATGAAGTATCCCTTCAAGACAATACTAAATGCAGAAATTGGACACTTGAGGGGCCATATGAAGCCTTGTGGCAAAAAAAAATAAAAAACACTTTAGCATACTTTTAAAAAGAGTATCATGGAAATCAAATAGTTTCAAAAGAATATACTTAAGTGTGAACTGAATGTAATGTTCGCATTTCATATTCTTCAAATAGACTTAAATATACACTTAAACATATTCTTTAAATTAGGACTTAAGTGCTTCTTTACATGTTGTTTTATAATCAAGTCTTTAAAATGTGGTTAAAGTGTTACTGCTGAATGTACTGACAAGCATTCATGGTAAACGAAAATATACTTTTCTTTAGTATATGAGTCAACACATCAAAATAAGTGTGTTATTCTTTAAAGCACAACAAAAGGTTAATGAAACACAATTATTTTAAAAGTACTAAAAAGTACATTAAAACTGATATTATTACAAAGCACACCTTTTAAAAGTGTATGAACAATAGACTTAACAGTCATGAATGTATGCTCCACTTAAGTAGCCTTTTATTTATCATATCATATAATATTATCTGCAAGTTTTTAAAAATATACTTTTAAGATTTGAAGTACACTACAAGTGCACAATCAATAAAATATAGCGCACTTGTTTTTCACAAGGTAATCTATCTCCACATTACATGCAAATGCAGTCTGGTTTAGAAAATCACTAAAACTGTTGCTATTGCTTCTGAAAGTGTAATCATCATTGTGAGATGATCTGTACAGTGTTGATCTCTCACATACTCTACATCAGGAGGAGCGTTACATGTGTTTCAGTGTGGGAAATCAATCTGTCTCTGCTGCTGTGAGAAAGCTTGTCTGCCGCTGAGTGAGGGGAAGTTTAGGATCCCTGTGGAGCATTCCAGCTTTACATATAAAATATGACCCACCACAGTATAAAATAACAATTAAAACCCAGCCGTGCCTGGAAGTAACCCGGCCTCCCAGTGAAGAGAAGAGAAGCTCAGTGTGTTCAATGTGACAAAGTTGCACTTTTTAAAAGTGTTAAAAAACTATCAAAAAAAGTACACTACAGAAAGTCTTTGCTCTTTAAGTTTTAAGCCTTTGATTAATATATTAAAACATTAAAAAATAATAATAATAATAATAATAAGACTTGAAGTGCACTTTCAATAAAATTAAGTTCAGTTATTTTTCACAAGGGTGTGAATGGGCTACTTTTTTAAAGTTGTGAAGTTGTGATACATTAAAATACTAACGTATGTATCATAAATATTATACTAGTTAGTAATTGTGTAGACATGCAGAAACATCAACATTCAGCATGCAAAACAACAATGAAAACAACCAAATTAACTAGTAATTAATTACTTTAGATAATAAATAATAAGACTTTAAAACAGAAAAGAGAAAAAAAAAGAATAAATATAATTACGTTTTTTGTTTGTTTGGGGGGGGGGGTTCGCTGTGCTTTCTATTTCTCTTCATTTAATTTTGATAAGCTTAAAGGGATGGATCACACACACACACACACACACACCCAAATGAAATTTCTGTCAACATTTACTCCATATTTCTGTATGGAAGTCAATGGCTACCATCAGCTGTTTGGTTACCAACGCTCTTCAAAATATCTATGATAATTTTGGGTGAACTGCCCCTTTAAGTTGGTTGAACTAGTTCAACTTGTCCATTTGAGTTAGCAATACTCTCATTTCCTGGTTACCTGTAAAAACACACAAGTAATCACCTTTGTGAACTCAAAAGTGATGAACTACTTGTAAATGTTCTTAGGTCTTCTATATAAAGACATTATTTGGTGTTATATGGCATTATGGTTGTGCATGGAGTGATACTGTGTAGAGTGATCAGCCACATGGCATTTGCAGCTCAGGCGATTGGCTCAAAAACAAAAGGCTTCTAAACGGGATTGCTAGCTTAAGTCTTACCTCTAACGAGTAATGAGCAGGTTTATTTGGAGCGTAGCAGGTGAGACATTCCTCATGGCTGTGCTGGTGAAGCTTATTCAGCACATAAGTGACCGGTGTGTTTCCTCACCTCACTAGAATGAAGCTCTGTGTGTGAGAAAGCTTCCATTCAGCTCAAACTGCCTCTCAATCTCATATATTCAGAGTTATCCCGTATATATTACAGTTAATATATTTGCAACTTAATTGTAATTACAAATACATTTAAATTAGCGCTGTCAAACGATTAATCGCGATTAATCGCGATTAATCACATCCGAAATAAAAGTTTTTATTTACATAATATATGTGTGTACTGTGTATATTTATGTTTATATAAATACACACACTTGCAGTATATATTTTGAAAATATTTACATGTATTTACATGCATATATTTATATTCATATAATTTATTTTATATATAAATATATTTAATGACTCCTGCAGCTGGAGAGGGAACCTGCACCGACGTCTGCAGCACAGACACAACTCACCTGTTTCCTCACCTCACTAGAATGAAGCTCTGTGTGTGAGAAAGCTTCCATTCAGCTCAAACTGCCTCTCAATCTCATATATTCAGAGTTATCCCGTATATATTACAGTTAATATATTTGCAACTTAATTGTAATTACAAATACATTTAAATTAGCGCTGTCAAACGATTAATCGCGATTAATCGCGATTAATCACATCCGAAATAAAAGTTTTTATTTACATAATATATGTGTGTACTGTGTATATTTATGTTTATATAAATACACACACTTGCAGTATATATTTTGAAAATATTTACATGTATTTACATGCATATATTTATATTCATATAATTTATTTTATATATAAATATATTTAATATATAAACGTAACATATTTTTTCTTAAATATATACATGCATGGTTGTGTATTTATATGTACATAATAAATATACACAGTACACACCCATATACTATGTGAACAAAAACTTTTATTTTGGATGCGATTAATCGCGATTAATCGTTTGACAGCACTAATTTAAATTCATACAAGTTACAATAGAAATTACATTAAAGTATGTTTTAGTTTATTATAGATGCCTGTCAGTACATCCAGCAGTAACACTTTAACCATACAATATTTTGAAGATAATATAATTAATTATGAAATTACAGATAAAGATGTACTTACATCCTACTTCAATGGGACCAAAATTTCATCTAATTGCATTTAATAAAAATGTAAACTACAATACGTTTTCATTTAAGTGCACATATCATGAAAACATTACATTCAATTTGCACGTCTGAATACTTAGGACCATGTGATATTTCAGTTTTTCTTTTTTAATAAATCTGCAAAAATGTCAACAATTCTGTGTTTTTCTGTCAATATGGGGTGCTGTGTGTACATTAATGAGGGAAAAAAAATAACTAGCAAATGGCTTTAGCAAATGGCTGCAATATCACAAAGAGTGAAAAATGTAAGGGGGTCTGAATACTTTCCATACCCACTGTATTCACTAATAAGTACTCTTTTTAAAAGTATGCTAAAATGTACTTCTTTTCCACAAAGATATGTTCAGATTAGTGCAAATAAAGTTTACCAAAATGAGCCATGCCACCCTCCATGAAGGACATTAAAGGAGACATAGCACATCTGAGAGAGAAAGAGAATATGGATTTTGTGAAATCATCTCCTCTTCCACTAGTATTGTCCTCTTGTCATCTCTTTTGTCATTTTTTTTTTTCTTAGTTGAAAGCAAATGTCCTGTCCGGGGTTTCAGCTCTAGGAGGAATGCCTGTGGCTTTGGTAAGAGGATGAGCGGAGCAGCTCGTGCCGCAGAGAGTGGCTTTCTTAGCCTTCTGCAGACTGCAACCCCTGCTCCTGTCAGCTCCAATAGTCTGAATTTCACTGCCATGCCATCTTTTGTTGTTGTTGTCTTTTGTTTCGCAGTTTTATTCAGTTTATTATTATTTCGGTTTGCTAGGCTTAGAATTCCAGACACACATAAAAGCCACAGCCGCAAGCATGATCTTGTTTATGTCAACTACATAATGCTTATATAAAAGCTTTTTAGTGTCAACAGCGATGTGATAACAGACTGTGTTTGTTCAATAAATATTTAAATATATAAAACATAAAAAATGACCAAATAATATACAGTAGTGGCGAAAAGTGATGTCTGGCCTAGAAAAATTGATATCTTCGCCCCTTTATTCAAAACATATTGTTTATGTTGGGTTGATGTAAATGTTCTAAGCATATTGCATAGAGAGGGCTAAAGTTTTGGATGTGCTCCACATTTCAGTTGTTTTGTTTGTGATAAACTGTTTTTCCAAGGTTTTTTTTTTTTGCATAGTAAAATAAATCCCATATTCCATGATAAGCCTTTTTTTTTTTTGCAAAAACATTTTGCCAATTAAATACCTTAACCAAATTTAGCATTTACCTCTTTCTAATATAACATGTTATCATCTTCATATTCTAATGGTTTAATTAAAATTTTAGGGCATTAGAAGCAAATATTGTGCAAATGTTCCCTCCAGACATCACTTTTGGCCACTACTGTAGTTACTTACTGTAAGACAAAGTATGTTGTTCTTTGTTGTAATGTAGAAACTTAGCATATTCATATAGAACATGTGGTCAAAAGTCTGTTTATTTCACAAGGGCTTCAAATGCAGCTCATCCAATCAGAATTTAGAATCACAACTACAAATTTATTTTGTATCTTATAACTGCATTTTGCAATACATGTCGGAAATAATAGCATTCAAAAATACCATTCAAAAGGTTGATTAAAAAACACAGTAAAAACAGTAAAAACAGTAAAATTGTGAAATATTGTAGCAATTTAAAATGACAGTTTTCTATTTGAATATATATTAAAATATAAGTTATTCCTACAATGCAAGGCTGAAATTTCAGCATTATTATTCCAGTCTTCAGTGTCACATGATCCTTCAGAAATAATTCTGATATGCTGATTTGCACACACAAATAACACAAATACATTTGTTTCTTTGATGAATAGAACATTCTAAAAAAACATTATTTATTTAAAATAGAAATCTTTAGCAACATTATACGTGTCTCACTTTTGCGAAATTAAATGCATCACTACCCAATAAAAGGTAAAATTGCGAAAGAAAGAAAGAAAGAAAGAAAGAAAGAAAGAAAGAAAGAAAGAAAGAAAGAAAGAAAGAAAGAAAAAGAAAGAAAATGAATGAATGAATGATCTTACTGTCTCCAAACTTTTGAATGATCTACTGGGTCACTAACACTGCATTTATTTAATCATACAGTGAAACAGTAAAATTGTGAAATATTATTACAATTTAAAATAGCTGTTTTCTATGTGAATATATTTCAAAATGTAATTTATTGATGTGATCAAAGCTGAATTTTCGGCATCATTACTCCAGTCTTCAGTGTCACAGGATCTTCAGAAATCATTCTAATATGCTGATTTGCTGCTCAAGAAACATTTCTAATTATTATCACTGCTGAATACAGTTGTGCTGCTGCATCTGATGCATATTTTTCAGTAATCTTTGATGAATAGAAAGAAGTTAAAGACGGTAGTTAGACACGTCTTCAAACAGGAGAAAGCGTTTGAGCACATCTGTCAGTTGGTGTTGGTGAGATGTATTGGTGGAGGGCAGCGAGGTCAGAGCAAGGCAGAGACAGAACAATAGCCATCGCTCCTTTAACCCTGTTCTACCTTGTCTGTGTAAGGAAGCAATTAAACCGCACTCCATCTTTGGGTGGTGATGAATGCTCTGCACTCAGGTACCAGTAGGGAGCCGGGTTTGACCCGAAGAACCAGCTCAGCTTGTGGTTACAAATGCTGCACCCCGCTTCCAAAGATTAATGGCGTATAATGGGTCGCGCCCAACTGAGATTAATAGCACGTAATGACTCACGCCAGCCTCCAAGATTAATGGCGCATAATGGTTCGCATTGCTGGGCGTAATCGAGCTGTCAGTGGTGGCTTTGAGCAACTGCAGAGCCAACATCATTTTTCACATGTCCCTAAAAAGTCCTGCACTACTCTAATAATACCCAAGTTCGCCAGGCCTCCAGGGATCTTCTGCACCTCTGCTGTGTCTCAAGGGCTTCAGCGCCTCCAGCTTTTCTCGCTGTGTGTGCTGTTAGTCTCGCACGTATCTGTGACCGCAGTTTTAGGACACCCACTCTCACATTTTGTCTCTGCAAGTCATCAACTCCTGGGGTGACCAAGTGCATTTAAGCCCCCTTCCATGCAGTTAAATCAATCCTCAGAGAAGCCGATAACATCTTTTGTGTGCACGAACTACCGGCTACAAAAGCAAACAGAGGATGTCTTGCATTTTTGCCATTTTGTGCAAGACACAGAGGCAGATAAAAAGGCTGCAAATGACTTGCTTGATCTCCTTGCATCCGCTCCGCATAAATAGACAGATCCAATTATAGCCGCCATGAATCTGCTGTTTACCAGAGTTTATCTGCATCCTGTACACTACGGCTTGGCTCGCGCTCAGCGGCTCTTGCTGTTACATATATGGGAATCAGCTGAGCGACTTTTAGGAGAGACTGCGGACAAAATCCGTCCCTGCTGGCTCGCGTTACGAGCTCCAGCATGCACACTCAAAGACAAAGACACAGCCCTGCACACTACTTAGACCAATGTATTCATGGGGGTGCATGCAATTGCAGCTTGCAGAAACTACATGCATGACACACTCTTTCTTTGGTCAGGTCAAGCGCATTAAATAGAACTGAATGCTAGAGCTTCCATGTGAAATGTGCTTTTAATTGAATAAAGTGTTTCTTGATTTGTAGCCAGGAATCCCAACTGCCCCTGTCCATCAGTCTGACGGGTTTAATCGAGGTTAAACCTGCCAGCATGTGTGTGTGGCGAGTTCACTCTGAAACAGCCCTCCCTCATATACTAAACAATGTGTCGCTCTGACAGCGTGCATACTCTATAGCGGTCGTCTCAATGCCACAGGCGGTGTGCACTGATACCACACTAATGCCCTACAAGAGCAAGATCAAACACACCACTGCACAAGCTCAGAGCCCCGGTGGTCTCGTAACTCAGCACACACATGGACAAACACACACTCCTTCACTGTGTTTATCAAATCGACCAGTAATCTTACATTTAAGGTCAGATCTTTTGGAGCAGGTTAGTCGGGTCTTCTCATGCAGCATCAAAGGTTTGTCCATTGACTTTGCTTATTAGTGGAGCTTCCTAAGGCCCTTGTGAAAAAGAAGTACACTTTAGCATACTTTTAATAAGAGTTAGAATACTTATTAATATACTGTATTATATTAAAATATATATTGCACTATATATGTATATATAAACTATTTATATATATACTAACTATATATATTTGGACACAGGCACAATTTTTAGCTGTTGATCAAAACATATTCAAGTTACAGTTATAGAATAAAGAATATGGGCTTAAAGTGCATACTCTGATTTTTAATTTGAGGGTATTCTCATCAAAATTGGAGGAAAGGTTAAGGAATTACAGCTCTTTAATATGTTCCTCCCCCCTTTTTCTAGGGACCCTAAGTAATTGGACAGTTGACTCAAAAGCCATTTCATGGACAGATGTGGGCTAAAACAGATGCGGGCAAAAACAAGAGAAATCCATAGATAGCAGGAACAATAGGAGTGGCCAAATCAACAGTCTGGTACATTCGGGGGAAAAAAGGACACACTGGTGAGCTCAGCAACATAAAAAGGTATGGATGTCCTTTGGGTCATCATAAAAAGTGGATTATATCTCAACCCGATTGAACATGTATTTCACTTGCTGAAGACGAAACTAAAGGCAGAAAGAGCGTCAAACAAACAACAACTGAAGTCAGCTGCAGTAAAGGCCTGGCAGAGCATCACAAAGGAGGAAACCCAGTCTCCGGTGATGTCCATGAGTTCCAGACTTAAGGCAGTCTATGCCTGCAAAGGATTCTTGACAAAATATTACAAATTTACATTTTATTTATGATTATATTTATTTGTCCAAATGCATCTGAGCCCCTGAAAATGGGGGGACTGTGTATAAAAATGGTTGTAATTCCTAAGCTTTTTATGTTATATTTTTGTTCAACCCCTTAAATTAAAGCTTAAAGTCAGCATGTCAATTTCATCTCAATTGTTTCATTTTAATTCTATTCTGGTGGCGTACAGAGCCAAACTTATGAAAACTGTGTCACTGTCCAAATATGTATGGACCTAACTGTATATACCATTACGACTGTAAGGTCAACAGAGAGCAATATGGATGTAGTGGGGGGGAAAATACAAATAAAGCCTGACAGTCACTACAGCAATGGTTCTCTCCTCCATCATGTTAAAAAACTATGGCCCGCCCAACTCGGAAACTCGGGTATCAACATTTTCTGAGTTTCCCCATAGTTAAGAGTTAAGAGGTCGTTCATGTCCAATTTATAACTAGGAAACTTGTCTTTAGGATAATTCTGCTAGTCTTGGGATTGTAGGGGAAACCAGAGCACCTGGAGGAAACCCACGCCAACACGGGGAGAACATGCAAACTCCACACAGAAAGAAAGACTGACCAGACTCACTGACCAGACTGAACCAGGAGCCTTCATGCTGTGAGACGACTAAGTTTGAATTTAGATTCATTTTAATTCTGCTTCCTTCAAACTCAATTTGAAATTCTACATCCTGATTGATGCCTAAATTCAAATTCAACTTCAGGACTTAAACTGGAATTTAAAAAGCATTCCAAATGAAATTCTGAATGGTAGACACTGCTCACATTTCCTTCATAAAATATAAAACCTGTTGGAGATGCAGCATTGTGAGCAGTGTTCTGGCATGCAGTGGTGACCAGAGTTCGAGGCCCAGATTGAGATTTTGTTCCCTGCTGCTTCCTGTCTCTTCTGTACTGTCCTGTCAACAACAAGGGTTGGGCAAAATTCAGAACTGAAAAACTGGCTCCCTTTCATTTGACCTGAATTAGCCACGCCTAATGAAAAGTTGAATTCAAATTCAATTTGGAATCAAAGAATTTAATAAAAGAATTTGCAGTTCAAAAAAATTCAATAGCGCAGTCTGGGAAATGTAGTGTACTTCCACCCCGGTAGGGAAGGTAATTCATTAACACTTTGCCCATTAGCATTTGGATGTATGAATACCTGAACATGCAATATGTCAAAGGAAAGAACAGGGCCTCTGCTTTTAAACATCTAGCTTCATGCACTATTTTCTTATCAACACTTGAATGTGGGTAAGGTGGTCAATGAAAAAAAAAAAGTAACATTTTGCTGAGAAAATCACGTTTTTGTCAAAGACTATGTCCGGTTTGGATTCAGAATGATGTTCAAAACACAGATGGAGTAGATGGCTTCCATCAACACATCCAAAGCTTCACAGTCCTAAACCACTTCCTGGGTCAACATTTCATTTGGCAATATTAGGGTCACTGTAATTCATATGCTGTTAAATGATTGCATTATTTACATATCCATCTGCTTACATACACAATTGCTTGTTTCTGGTTCTTCTTCACCTGTGTTTTGATGCAGAGATTCTGTACTTCATCAGAAGATGTGTAACAGTGCCTCCTACTGTATAACAGCGTTTAATACATTTTTCTTTGCTTTATTCACAGCTATATGTTTGAGAAAACTAAATTAATGACTTTATTCAACAATTCGTCTCCTCCGCGCCACCCTATAGCGCCATTTTGGAGAGTATCACATACGTATGCAACCAACGTATGTCCGCGGATACGCTGTTTGCGGTGTTTCTGCGTTGATCTGAATGTGAACAATGTATGTGATACTCTCCAAAATGGCACTATAGGAAAGGAGACGAAATGTTGAATAAAGTCTTTTTTTTTTCTTTGCACACAAAAAGTATTCTAGTAGCAGTAATTACGGCTGAGCCCCTGATGTCACATGGATTATTTTAACGATCTCCTTGCTACGTTTCTGAGCCTTGATCGTGTAAGGATCCTTGCTACAGAGAGCATCAGAGAGCATCAGAGAGCTCTCAGATTTCATCAAAAATATTTTAAAAAAATAGGTCTTACAGGTTTGGAACGACATGAGGGTGAGTAATTAATGACAGACTTTTCATTTTTGGGTGAACTATCCCTTTAAACTCCTTGTCCTGTGTAGAGTCCATCGCAGGGCTAATTCTGCCTTCGTGTGCTATGGTTCAAGTGCTTTGTTGTTTACAATAACAGGAATCATGGCGCGCAACAGGTTAATTGATACTTTGGGAAATCTTATTAAAGCTAAAATACATATTTAGAAGACATTTAGTAAATATCCAATGGACTTTTAAAAAATATGTAGCATTCCATTCATTGGCAACTATATATACATTTCCCACGCTATTGTACATATTGATCTAATCAAGTCACCTTTATTTCTATAAAGGCCTTATACAATACAGATTGTGTCAAAGCAGCTATACAGTGTTAAACAGGAAATTGTTTCAATGATGCAAACAAAATTGCATTCTGCTGTAAAGGAGCTCTAAAACGAGGGCAATAGTAAACATTTTTCAGTTCATTGTTGATTAAGTTCAGTTTAATAACTCTGTAAAGTTAACCAATTTTGGAATGTTTAATTCATCTGTAAAGTAGCTCTGTAGAAAACTTGTCATCATCCAGCTCAGTTCAGCTCTCATCCAATAGTGTCTGCGCAATCAAGGCGATAATGATGCCAATTATTAATTGTCCCCAACTAAGCAAGCCAAAAGGCGACAGTGGCAAGGAAGCCAAATTCCATCTGTGACAGAAATGGAGGGAAAAACCTCAGGAGAAACCAGACTCAGTCGGGGGCCAGTTCTCCTCTGGCCAGAGGAACCAACATGGTATGGTTTAATTCTGGTACACAGCTTAGGTTTTCTTCATAAAATATGAAACGTATGTTTATAAAATATAAAAAAACCATAGCAATGTGGGTAGTGGCGAATTAGACAGCCAGATTTCAAGTCCCAGATTGAAGTTCTGTTCCCTGCTGATTTCTGTCTCTTCTGGACTATTCTGTAAAAAAATTCATCTGTAAAGTAGCTCTGTAGAAAACTTGTCATCATCCAGCTCAGTTCAGCTCTCATCCAATAGTGTCTGCGCAATCAAGGCGATAATGATGCCAATTATTAATTGTCCCCAACTAAGCAAGCCAAAAGGCGACAGTGGCAAGGAAGCCAAATTCCATCTGTGACAGAAATGGAGGGAAAAACCTCAGGAGAAACCAGACTCAGTCGGGGGCCAGTTCTCCTCTGGCCAGAGGAACCAACATGGTATGGTTTAATTCTGGTACACAGCTTAGGTTTTCTTCATAAAATATGAAACGTATGTTTATAAAATATAAAAAAAACCATAGCAATGTGGGTAGTGGCGAATTAGACAGCCAGATTTCAAGTCCCAGATTGAAGTTCTGTTCCCTGCTGCTTTCTGTCTCTTCTGGACTATTCTGTAAAAAAAAAGACCAAAAGCATAACTCTACTTTGAATCAACAATTCTGCAACAATAGATATTCTGGAATAAAGGCCCCAAAATGTGGTGCATTCAGTTAAATGCACTCCCCAAAACCTTGTATAGATACACACTCAAAAAATGATAAGGTTATTATTCTGCACTCAGAATTTTTCAGTGTTGTGTTTGGTAGTAAATGTTATTGAATACTTCCACCTCAGCACATATTCTCTGCTTCCGGCCCAGTCTCATAACTCACACGCAGTGAGACTGGCTGACTCCAGTGCTGACAGAGATGTTAGTGGTGCATCCTGGGTGGTTTGCTGAGGGTGTAGTACCTGCTGGCTGCCTTCATCGACACTATCTCTCCTTGTAATGATGAACAGTACATGTATGTCTCGCTGGGTGGTTTGAGACAGTGAACTTCCGAACTCCCCCCCAGGCTGCGGTGACTGGCAGGGAGAGAACGCCCCCCGGGCACAGGTGTGAGTAATGGGGGAAGCGCTATTGAATGTGAGGCTGGCAGGAAAATGTTTAAACAGGGCAGAGATAAAGAAAGCAGACACTCAGACAGGCGCTGTCCTAAACAGCTCATGATTTCACACGGGTGACTCCTAAGCCCTGAATTACACTACAGACATCGCTCTCATGCATACCCCCCTTTCAACTACATACTGTTTTGTGTAACAGTACCTTTCAAAAGATGGGGAGGAGGAGAATGAGACAAACAACACCCTTAAAAGGACAGTTCACTCAAAATAGAAAAATTGGTCATCCCTTACTCTCATGTTATTCTAAACCCATATGACTTTATATCTTCCATGAAACAAAAAGGACAAATTTCATTTGTTAACATTAATTAACTGTATTAGCTCAGTCTGAGTCCAAAATGTTTGCTCAGTCCAGTGTACTGAAGTTTCTAGTTTGGCTCATTTCCAGTCCGAGTGATTGTCGAGTGTGTCCGAAAGTGAGTTTTGATGGGTTTTGCCTGAGACTGTGGTTTACAGGTAATAATGTTGTAAATAATGTTCAGTTTCTTGCATAGACCGATCGTTTCGCTTCATAAGACCTCAATATATCATCAGGAGCCACACGTGTTAATTTTGTGTTGCCTGATATGCTTTTTTTTAACTCTCAAGTGACGATAGCCACTGACTTGCATTTTATAAATCACCAAATACAGTAACAAATTTATTTCTCATTCTAGATGAATGTTATGTAATTCATTACTAATGGGAACTTACTGTAAAGTCTTAATGAAATTTTACAAAATTTGTTGGTCCCCATCATTGAAGAACATTTAAGTGTGAACCGAAAGTGTTGTTCACAACTTTCTAACAAAATATGACCATGGCAAAAACAAAATAAATGTGCCTATTACAAAACAAAATCTACGTAACTGCATGACTTAACTAATAACCTCAAGATAAAACAGATCTTTTATTTTGTGTTTTTATACCCTTTCATAGCTCAAGAGATTGGGATCATAGTTTGGATAATCTAGTCTTGGAGAAATTTCATGAGAAATATTTTTGTTCACACTAAAATCTCTATTTTTTTTATCCAGTATCTGGTCACACTTTATTTTAGGTGACTCTAAATACAATGTACAATATTAATTACCTACAAGACTATGGATTTATTGTGTAACTACATGTTGTTCTGGAAAATTACCACATTTACTGTTAATAAATTTGAGGTATTGTTAGATTTAGGAGTAAGGGAATGATTGGGGTTAGGATTAAAAGGGTTAAAGTGGTTAGGTTTTGGTCAAGAGTTGGATTACGGTTTGGGGTAAAGTTAGTGTATCTACAGATATTAATTAAATGCAAGTATGTTAAAAGTATTTACAATGCACCAACATATATGTACACAATACTTTAAGTAAATTGCGTGACCCCGTAGAAAAGTATTTACTGTCTATTTAGTTTCATTACTGACTAAGAGAAACAGTTGAGCTATTAAAGAGATCTTGTTTGTGATTTTCTTTCCTGTGGGAATCCAACAGCTCTGTATGTTTTACTGGAGAGTTACAGAAGGCCGGTGGTCTGATAGAGGGCATCTGATGTTCGTCATTCCAGCAGGGAAAGCCCCTCTCCTCCATATCTTATCCAAATACAGTGCGCTCCGTGCGATTGTGTCTGTGGCCAGTTTTATAGACAGACTGTGTGTGGGAGGCAGACAGAACAGAGAGTAGCCGAGTGTGTGATGGACTGTATGTAGGGGTGTGTGTTTAATCAGGGCTGGTGTGTGTCTGCTGCACTGTCAGCAAGTGCTGGTGCTTCCTGTGTGAAGGTCTAAGCATTTCCTGCCATTGGCCAGTGAGTCAGAGTGGCATGGGAACATCGCTTTCTCATAAACATTGTATCCCAAATTCAAACTCATAGAAACATTCAGAAGGCCTTCACTTCCAGTTCTCCAGGAGAGTACAGTCCTGCTCCTAAAGGCCCAACATCCTTGAGAATTAAGGTCCTACTCGACACAACACACCTGCCTAGAAGTCTCTAGTATTTGGAAAATCTTGAATAGCTGGTTCAAGTGCGTTTAAGTAGTGTTGGAACTAAATTTTACAAGCGAGACTAGACACCCCTGTTCTAATCTGATCAGACACATCACAGTTCTCATATTCCAAAAGGTTAAATGAAAGTTTTCAGAAATTATAGTACAGGGCTGTTGAACACTTACATCTGATTGGTTAATGAATGTTCTAATGTGTGCAATTATGTTCAGGGAAATGCACAGCTAAAGTAGTTCCAGGCAGGTCTTTATTGCATTATGTCAATATTTCTTCACCAAATTACTTCAGTTATTTCAAAGGTCCTTACAGCCAACAACAGGAAAAGAACCAGGACCAACAATGACACTGTCCAAGCCAATAAATATAGTAAACAATAAGATAAAAAAATAGCTAATTATTTCCATGTTTTGCCATAAAATTGTTTTATTATGTACAGAAAGCACAAACACTCTTTCTCCCGCTCTCTCTCCCATAAAGACGTGCACACAGACAGTACAGACACACACACGTAAACATACATGAGCACAGAAACGTGTTGTCAGCACTGGTCTGATGATGTCATCGGTAAAATAGTATAGCAGCTTAAAAGCTACATGTCATTTCTCACTAACAAGGTAATAACGGTGCTGTTCTTGAAGCAGATTAACTTACAGCTTCACAATTTTAAGGATCTGCCGTTTTGACCACATCAGTACCTTGAGTGTGCATTATTTTCTAATAATTCAGTGGTCTCTCATCAGTTATTCCTTACTTACCATATACCATAAAAGTACTATAAAATAAGTTACACTTGTAAGCTATATTTCTAGTCCTCTGAACTCTTTTGATACTTTTGTGTTTGGGGCAGACCAAAATATTAGTAAATTTTTTTATGTAGTGATGTGGCAAAATTTCAACCCCTGAAAATATTTGTCCAAAACTGCTAAATTAATAAATAAATATTGGTTTCGACCAAAATCATTTTGACATGCAGAAATCACTGACCAAAACACATATTTTGACTGTATTTGCATCTATTTTGTGCACATGATGTGGACGAGCTACAACAGGTAGACATTTCATTGATGTGACCAAAAAGTATGCTAGAATAGCAATATAAAATTTTGTGAGCCAATTTTAATACGACTGGTTTATTACCTGTGTAAATAACACCCTGAATAGCATACCGAGTTCAATTACCAAAATTGAATTACTGAAATTTTCGTCTAAATGACAACTTTAATTTTGGTTTCAGTGTTTCAGTAAAAAAATCAATTTTGGTCTCAAAACAACTTACTTTACTGAAAATATTCCCCTCCAGTGAAACTTAAATCATTTGCATCTGTATTCAGATTCAAAAATGGCCAACAAAATTTCATTGCAAAGTATTTTTTTCTTACGTTTTGGCGAATTAGTAGCTACCTGCTTGGTAGATATAGATATCTGCTTACATCCCAGTGATGGTTATGTTTATGGGTGGGATTTGGTGTGGACCCATTCTTATTTTTTATTTTATTTTATTTATTTATTTTCAAAATTCATATGAAATCACCACCTTGTCAAATAGCTACGTTGTTTCGTGAGATCAGGTTGAAAACGGCATGTTGAAGTGGAAGGCCAGCTTTGACGACACTGTCGCCAACTGGTGTGTCCCTAACCCAAACACAATGGTAGAGTTAGTCCAGTTAGACCAGCACCAAACCAGCACTGACCAGCCTTCACCCAGAAGGGGAATTCTTCTCAGTAAGGTTGAAGGGGGTCGTGTTACTCTGAAAGCAGGAAGCCGGGGTTGTAGGTTATCTCTCGGCTGTGTAGAAGATGTTAAACAGCCTGCTACTTTGACACACAGTTGTTTCCCATTACCCTTTTTCTCCTCTTATTTCTTCCCAGTCTCCATGACCTGAGATTCTCTCCAAAACACATTTTTGACTTTATCTGATGTCATCTCCCGGCCAGCTGTTAAGTGATAACATTAACCTGGACTGCACTGAATGGGATCCTGCTCTTTAGCTGTGACATGCCAAAGCCTTTAAGAAAATCTCTCATGTAGGAGTCGCGCACCAACAGTTTGGAAAACGGCCGACTATTATGCATCGTGATTTCAGATGCACGGCGAATGGCAATTAGGCCGCTCGACTGACAAGCGTGTCCTCTTGACCCTCCCATGTAGAAAAAAGCAGCTCTAAATCGCTCATTCTTACATTCCCACACAATTTAAAACACACATCTGCAACCAAACACAGTGAACCAGCGATGAACCCTGTAACTTCAGAGGCAGCTCCTGGCCTTCCCAGTCAGCTCTCATTTCACTTTTCCGGAGCACTATGAAAATGAGGAAAGAATGGGAAAAATTCACAGCATTTGGGCTGAAAAGAACAATCTCGCAGGTATGACGGGGGTGGAGGACAGCCGAAGTGAACCGCAGCGGAGGAATCCACAGTATGCACATTCTTAAGTGGGTGTAAGAGGTGCCGTAACTCACGGAGTGCATTGTCTCCGAGTCTGTTTTGATCAGAATCAGGGGATGAAACAACAGCGTGTGCTGGAGATGAGAGAGACCGCAAGAGCTGACAAACTTGAGAGAGCAGATTCCTCGAGGTGTTTCATTAAAGCATGTCAATTCATCATTATTATTCATTGAAAATTAGCTGGACTGCTTTAGTATATTTGGTTAATTGAACAGCTGGCATAAATGTTCCTTAATATTTACCCCTTTTCCAAAAAATGGTGCTGTGAGGGAGCCGGAACCTCTCAGAGAGCCCGGTCTCATGAAAATGCGTATAAATAGTACGCCAAATAAAAACGAAAACTCGTGGTATTGATATGCAAAAATGGACTTTGGCGTACATATGATACGCATGTGTTTGGCGTGCATATAATACGCAGTTTTCGCGTGCATATGATATGAAATTTGTTGGCGTGCATATGATACGCATCTACCCCACAACCCTAAACCTACCCATCACGTAGCATATACACGCCAAAGTCCATTTTTGCGTATCAATACCACGAGTTTTCGTTTTTATTTGGCGTACTATTTATACGCACTTTCATGAGATCGGGTTGTCTCAGAATGTGTTTCCACTGATCGGTGACATAACTGACTCCGTTACTACAAAACCCACTCAAAAACATACATGATGCATTGAGATATTTGTTTACATAGTTTGTTCTAAGTTTTGAGAACTTATATTTTAACATGCAACGTTATTTTTCTAATTTATTTGAACTTTTGATGTAACTGAAGTTACTGTTTTGTATAATAAATATTATATATTTTATAAATTTATTGTGTGTGTGTACTGCTAATGTTTATTATTATTTAGTATTTAATGTATCATTTATTTTTGTTTAAAATACATGTAATGCACATGTAAATGAATACAAAAAATATTTTTCTAAGTATTTTTGTCTTGTTTTCTATTGAAATATCTAAACTTGAATTAAAATACATTTACTTGAGAAGCATAATGACATAAGATATTAGGTTTTGTTTTCTGAAACGTGTATCTATCAAAATTGAGTTTTTGCTTAAAATGAGGGAAAAAAATATTTTGCTAATTCTTGCCAATGAGGCAAGAAAAATAATTGTTTTCCCTTTGAATTATGATTATTTTTCTTACTCCACTGGCAGATTTTCTTTTTCGTTTCAAGCAAAAAGTAACAAAAATGTATAATTATTTAAACTTTTTTTTTTTTTAGAAAACAAGAATTACAGTACTATTTTAAGTCATTTTGTATCTTGATTCAATAATGTTTAGACATTTCAACTAGCAAGACTAACAAGACAAAAACACAAAGAAAATCATTTTGTGCAGTTTATGTGAATCACAAAATTTTCAGATTACAAAAAATGCTAACCTGTTGGTGGAAATGGTGTCTGATGTCATTCATTTGTGTGCTGATTCTAGCCTGGTAAAATTTGCTCTTTTGTTGTTTCTGTCTCTGTGAATCTCAGGGCTCAATCAAATCCTGGGTCTCTAACATATTTACGTTGCAGCTCAGAGATTCATCCGGGGTCACAACATAACATAACACACAAATCAACCCTGCACTGCCCTAGAACAATAAAGCCTTGTTTTATTAACGGCCATTTCCTGTCGGAAGTCTGATATTCTCATCTACTTAAACCTTAACAGTTTGCTGACATAGCTAGTCGCTGTGCAGTCTCTCATGGCCCGGTCTTTAGCCATAATTTGTGAGAGAAGCAGAAGGCCTCATCTCAGGCCAGATGTTTCTCAGTTCAAATCTTTAAAATGTACTGTATAAACTCCAACCACATTTTTACAGTACAATGTTAGGGTGTTAGGGATGTAACAACTATTTTGTTCTGTTTAACCTTTGAAAAGTGAAACTGCATTAGATATGAAGACTTTAGAGTGTTCATAAAATATAAATCAAAATGTCTGTGTGTGTTTGTGTGTGTGTGTGTGTGTGTGTGTGTGTGTGTGTGTGTGTG
>NW_015505437.1:1469831-1485526 GCF_001515645.1 Sinocyclocheilus grahami | reverse complement strand
AAAATATATGTGTGAGTGTGTGTGTGTGTGTGTGTGTGTGTGTGTGTGTGTGTGTGTGTGTGTGTGTGTGTGTATATTTAGCAAAAGAAAAGCTACATACTTAACATAAGTCTAACATTATGCAACATTATGCTAATGTTTTTTCAAAAATTCTTGCTTTAAACTATATAAAATGCAGAATTGTGAGATATAACAAAAATGTGTAGGGTTGCAAAGGGATGGAAAATTTCCTGAAACATACCAAAATGTTCAGAAAATTCCTGAAATTTTCCGAAAGTTTCCAAAAAAATCCCAGAAATTTTGTGTAAATTCTGTAAATTTTCAGAAAAATTTCTGCCACTTTGCAATCTTTTTTCTCACCATTTTGAGTTTACAACTCCTAATTCTGACTTTTTTTCCTAAAAAAAAAAAATAAAATAAAAAAGTAATTGTGACTTTTCCCGCTAAGGCACGTTTCTTAAATTAATCTTAAATTCAAAAATATCTCACAATTCTGCATTATTATCATGCAATTCTAAGTTTATATCTTGCAACTCCGAAAAAAATCATGATATATAAACTCAGAATTATGAGAAAAAAAGGCAGAATTATGAAATAAAATGTCGCAATTACCTTTTTTTATTAAATTTTTTTTATCTTATGCTGAAAACGGGCTTCCATAGGTTGCAACTCCATTGTTCCCTTTCAGTCGGTCACTCTCGACGTCACGTCGGAAGATCGACGAAATTGGGATCTCGCTTAGAGGGACCAATCTACTTCGAGTGTAAACTAAACGAGCCAATGCACATTGGCATGCGATTATTGCATCCAGCTGCTGCTGATCACAGCGTGAGTATAAGTAGGCAGCAGGCGCAGCGCATATTCAGCTTTTCGCTTCGGAGCCGAGCGATCACATCGTTCCGCTCCTGACTACTCTACGGAGAGAAGACTGAACGAGTTCAGCACGCTCTTGGAGAGCTCTTCGTGTTGCCGGACGGCGCTTCCAGGGGGTAGTGCAGCCTGATGTGTGCAACCCACTCGACACGGGAAACCACCACCGCTGAAGCGCCGTCCGCCAACACGAAGAGCTCTCCAAGAGCGCGCTGAACTCGTTCAGTCTTTTCTCTCAGTAGAGTAGTCAGGAGCAGAACGATGTGATCGCTCGGCTCCTACGCGAAAACCTGAATATGCGCTGCACCTGCTGCCTACTTATGCTCACGCTGTGATCAGCAGCAGCTGGATGCAATAATCGCATGCCAATGTGCATTGGCTCGTTTAGTTTACACTCGAAGTAGATTGGTCCCTCTAAGCGAGATCCCAATTTCGTCGGTCCTCCGACGTGACGTCTCCGTTCCCTCCTTCAGGGAACGAGGGTTACATACGTAACCGAGACGTTTCTCAAGCATACCTTGTTTTTAAGATATTTTTTAGGAACAATACTGATTAAGTAAATGACCTTTTGCAGTGCAATGACAAAGGGCTGCGTTACTTATTTGGGAGCTATTATCTCCTCAGACAGACAGGAGCTGAACAGAGCCGAGAAAACAGAGAGCAGAAGGGAATCCCGCATAACAGAGGTGTCTGTGCTGAAAGAGGATCTGTCTGTAGCGTGTGAAGCCAGTGGATCCATGTGCCAAATCTGAGGCATGTGAGGCCGTCGCCTCTTGTGATCGAGCTGTCCGACGTGCAGGCACCTGCTGCCGTCCCACCCAGCAGCCCTAACACACACACATACACACACACACACACACTGTCTGCCTTACGCCTTGGCCGCTACCTAATCCTTTAGTTGTACATAATCCTGGAGAGACACTTTCTTTTTTATCATGCACATACATAAAAACCATTACATAAGAAGCCACACTGCTTTTAGTTTGCATGAAATATTTACAAATGCTATAATTGGTGTGTAAATGTGCTTGGACATGTTCAGGACCAGCGTGATCTCCTGGTGGCCTCATAATGCTTATAATGATGAGGTGACTTCAGAAAAGGATGCACATTGTGTTTATGTGTGTATTATTAAGCGTACATCAGCGTTATTTAATATTTGTATTATAGGTGCATGTGTGTATTTTTACTGTGTGCATGTTTGAGAGAGAATGGAAAGATGGTTTAGAGAGGGGAAATACGATTCTTTTTTGTGAACAGGTTCATTTGGACAGTCAGCTAAACTGATTCGCCTGTTCGTTTCTGTAATCACGCAATGATCACGCATGTGCATATCTGCAGCTCTTCAGTTTGAGCCGAACTGTTTCTTCAGTTCAGTGACTCACTCCAGACCGCTTGCTTGAGGTTCTGGATTACAGGTATTAACACAAGTGAATAATGTTCAATTTCTTGCACAGACCAATTGTGTTGTTTCATAAGACCTCAATATATTGTCAGAAGTCACAGGTATTCATTTCGTGTTGCCTGATATGCTTTTTTTTTGACTCGCAAAATGATGTTAGCCACTGATTTGTGATTTTATGAATTACAAGCACCACGGTTTTAGCTAAACATCTTCTATATTGTTCTAAAAGTCTATGTCTTGGATGGCCGGAGGGTGAGTAAATTAACGGCAATTTTCATTTTGGGGTGAACTATCTATTTAAAAGTATTTCTGTTATGTTGAAGCTTTTGTGTATACTATTAAGTCAATTTTTTTTGTCCTCAAACGTTTGTTTTTAGAGTGCATTACACTCTATTTTGTTAGGATGGCAAAAACTGCACTCAACAGTGTCAAATGCCTGTTTGAGATGGCCAATCGAATTCAAGAAGATGGGCCACTATTAACAGAAGCTGAGCATAAATTAGTTAAGTAGCTAAACATTAAATATGGTTCTATCATAAACTGTTTAACGTTAGAAATCACCCAGCCGTAATAAAATATAGCGTACAATTTTCTTGATTCATTTTCTCATTGTCTCTCTTTGTTGCTATGCTGTTTGTGTGCTTTTTTTTCACTGAGCTTTCTGCGATGCATTATTGGATAACCTTTTGTGATCTGTCTTAGACTCACAACCCAGGTTTCAGTCGGACCTTTATGTCTATTTTCACCCTGTTTCTCATCACTATTTTCTTGTCTTCACTGTAAAGACAAACCAACAACATCAACAAAAAGCATAATGTCACTGCCTGTCTATTAGAATGTAATTTGCTTATGATACCTAAAACTGCTTCCTGCTAGGTTTTTGAGCATGCAGCGTCTGTCTTTCTCTGGTTCTGTGTGTATGTGTGGACACACAACGGCCTCAACGGCCTCAACGGCCTCAACGGCTTCAACGCCAGTGGAGTTTCCCCTCCAAACAGCCCCTCACCCCCACCTCCAACCCAAACTGTGGAAAATCTGACCGTTTTGCTCCAGGGATACTCCACTGTCAAACAATAACCATGTAACATTACAGTTCTTCCCCACTCACTTTTATTTTTTGCTTATTTTTTATTAACCTTCCCTCTTAATGGAACAAGGTTATCTGTGCTTTTTTTTTTTTTTTTTTACCAGAGGTTCCCCTTAAACCCTCTTCACACTGACCGCGAGCAACAGTTTATCCAAAAATATTTGGTTTTCAACATTGATAATAATCAGAAATGTTTCTCGAGCAGCAAATCAGCATATTAGAATGATTTCTGAAGATCGTGTGACACTGAAGGCTGCAGTAATGATGCTGAAAATTCAGATTTGATCATGGGAATAAATTATATTTGAACATATATTCAGATAGAAACCAGTTATTTTAAATTGTAATAACATTACTGTGTTTACTGTATTTTTGATCAAAGAACTTCTTCCAAACACTTTTTATTATTATTTATTTTTATTATTATTATTATTTTTATATTATAATTTTAAGTAGAAAAACTGAAATAATATTCTCTTTTTAAAACACTCTGATAATCGTATTTATTGTTTGTTTGTTATTGTTACTATTGTTATTTAAAACTCCGAAAAAAACTTTCAGTGTGCATTTGGCACATCAAAGTGAGAATGTTTCTTTTTGGGTGATATATCCCTTTTTGAACAACAATAAACATACATGAGGAGAGGTTTATTGAGAAACTTTAAATATTATATGAAAAACCTAACTCCGTAAAAATCCTCCAGTCTGAAGCAGTATGACAGAAGCCATGAAAACACAAAGTAGGCTCTATGTGTTTTTGGTTTTACTCAGTGAACTTGTGTTCGCACACTGTTCTGATTATCTGCTATTTTGTTTTCGTCACGCAGCATTTTTGTACTCATTGTGGACCAAAAACCACTGCTTTACACCTGGTTGGGACACGGCACTACGCTGAGCACCACTAAACAGCTTTGTTGATTATAATGGAATCTAGTTTTATTATCTACGATCTAGTTTTTTAGCAACGTGCTGCACGCTTGCACTGGAGAGACGGTGTTACTGTGGAGATTCTCAGAATCCATTCTCGCAGCGGATCCAGCATGCGGCAGGAGATGAATCATAACATCGGGAAACAGTTGTTAGATATAAATTCTAATAAGGCCATATAAAAGCACATGGAGCAAGTATTAGAGGCATGCAGTGGGGAACTGCAGCCAGAGAGTGTGGGACCAGGATGGAGAGAGAGGTAAAAGAGAGGTCAGTGGGAGGAGAACGGCTGCAGATTGGGATGAGGAAGAAGTTAGTAGGACTCTAAATGGAAGAAAGATGGAGAGGGAGAGTGAATGCAAAGTCTGAAAATGAGATGCGCACACTAAAAGACTGAAGCTCACCGTCTGTGCACATTTAACAATAATTTCTAGTTTATCGGGATAGTTCACCCAAAAATTTAAATTATGTCTTCATTCTTTCACCCTCAAGTTGTTCAAAACCTGTATGAGTTTCTTTCTTCTGTTGAACATGAAAGAAGATATTTTGAAAAACCAAAACCAGATATTTTGAAGACAGTAGCCAATGACTTTCATTGTATTTTTGTCCAAACTATGGAATTCATTGGCTACCAGCAACTGTTTGAGTACCAGCATTCTTCAAAATATCCTCACTCCCACTTTATACTGTATTAGGTGGCTTTAACTAATATGTACTTGCATCAAAAAATAAGTACAATGTACTTATTGTGTTCATATTGTATTGCAAAACACTTTTGCTGCTATTGATGTGGGATACGGGTGAGGTTAGGGACAGGTTTGGTGGTATGGGTGGGTTTAAGGGTGGGTTAAGGGTGTAAGGGATGGGTCAACAGTGTAATTATTCATGTAATTACAGAAATTTATTAATTATGTGGATCACATGACTTAACTTAGACACGTTCTACACATGCCAGAAACAGGAAGAAAACAAGTCTAATGGACAAAATGAAGAATTATGCAAAAGTAGCATGTGTTTTAAAGCAGTGACATTGGGCATGAGTTTATTTAGAGCATTAAGATATAAGCCAACATTCTTGTGAACCGCCCTGAAACGAATCGATTGTCACCCAGAGACTGACAGAAACTTTAACCCAGTGTGACAGCACTGCTTTTTCACAGCTCATGGCAATACAAGCAGCATGGATAGGCATTGGAGACATTCAGGCTTACAGTAACACAGTCATATCATCTCAGCGGTGTGGGATATTCTCTCTGATAAACAGTGCTGGATTTGCCTGAAACAGCAAAGGCCACCGATGCTGCATGTTGAATCATTTGTATAAGGTAATCACTGAACCGTCAACTAGTTGGCAACTTTTCTGAACAACTAGCAAAAATAAGTAGACATGCAAGCCCTAGAGTCAATTATAAGCTCATTCCACGTTTTTACACCAACTCATACACACAGCAATGCAAGAGATGATTAACATCAACCTGGAGGAAGGGACTGAGGTTTTTGCTTTGCACAGAATGGATCAAATAGACCAGAAATGAGGATGAAACAGTGGTTGGAGAAATGTGGGAAGAAGTTTGTTACTTTTGCCTCCACCTTAGCACTCTTTCCCCCTGCTCTGCCAACGTGATCTCATGATAATTCGTATGTATGTTATGTAAAATGTGGTTCTATAAAACGTAAATTTACTTACGTTTTTACAGGCACTAAAACGTACAATACTGACATATTTTCAGCATTTAAACGTACAAAACTGACATATTGACGACACTTAAAAATTAATCCTTATGAATATTGAAATCGCAGCATTAATTTTATTTGTTTTAAGTTGTCATATCAATGACCTTGTTTTCAGTTGCATTATTAAATTGTTTAATTTGTTTAATGCTCCTGTGGCTCAATGGTAGAGCATTGCATTAGCGGCACAAAGGTCATGGGTTCAAGTCCCAGGGAACATACATACTGATAAAAAATATATAAGTCGCTTTGGATAAAAGCATCTGCTAAATGCATAAATTTTAATTTAATAGTTTACTTAATATGAAATGATAACATTTCGTTCTATTCTGTGTGATTTCTGCTGCCAGCTCGTTTCCAAGAATAGGCCTACATAATGTTAAACAAGACTTCACTTTAAACCCTTAAAATAAATAACATTTCTGCAATCGTTTAACCTTTACTTGTCATGTAATGTTTTACTTTGTTTGCCATGGGCCACAAAAGGCGTTTTCTCCGACATGCTGTGACTGACAATAGAACTATAAAATACACCAAAAACGCATAATTAGGAAATTAAACAATTTTATTTGTGCGCTGTAATCCAAATCTTCCAAATCCATACGGCTGCGAGGAACAGACCCAAATTCAAGCCTTTATTCAGCGATCTCTTTATCTCCATCCCGAGCAGTGAGTCCAGCGACCGTAAGCAGCACAACTGAAATAATATGACATTAGAACTGTAATAGAGAATTCAGAAGAATGATAATGAGTTATCTAAGAGACACAGGAAACTTCATCCTTTTCATTGTCACTCCACACCCCAGTTCAGTTGGTGGCGGTAATGCACTAAAGGTTGGCCACCAGTAAACGTTACAAGAAGAAGACAGAACTTACGGCAGGATAATCGAACGCTCATTGGCTCTCGCCTGCATTCGTCACAGATTGTGACATGCCGTGTTTCTGGTGAGGTGTGTTTGAATGATGCACGCGCACCTTCGCGAGTTCACAGAGTGGATCAGGAAAATAATCTGGATAATATTTTCAGCGATTAACAACTTAAATTCTGCTCTGCACCTCACTCAAACCTATTGTATTCCGCCAGAGAGGACCGCGGCTGCAACGCATCATCATTTGGATTATTTTTGGTACTGCTTTTGACATTTTTGCAATAAGTGATTGTAATTGCATTTATTTGTCTGTCATGTTTTTCTTATACTGTACAGTTATGTTTAGGTTTAGAGGTAGGAGTGGGATTAGCGACTATAAAAATATTTTAATGCTATATTACTAAAATGGTTATTTTCCTGTATATTTCGGTCAAATGCGTTTTATATCCTTTTATATTCGCTATAAAATGGGTAGGTTAAGGGGTATAAAAATCAAAATCGCTTATTGATAAAATGATAAAAATGCATATTCGCTATAAAATGGGTAGATTTAGGTTTGGGGGTAGGTTAAGGGGTCTAAAAGTTAGAGATGCACCGATCGATCAGCCAGGGATCGGAATCGGCCGATTTTACTCATGATCGGGCCGGATCGGTGACCGGCCGGTCAGTCTCACTTATTTCGAGCCGATCCGTTTTGTTACCAGCTGCACAGGCAATAACGTCAGCCGCGCTTTCTCGCTCTCTTCTCTCTGACGACCCCTTCTCTCTCACACTGTTATTTTACGTTTGATTACTTTAATTTCTGTAGTATTTCTAAACTTACATAACCTGAAAAACTTAGTTTCATAGCTCTCTTTATTCTATTGCATTTATTTGTGTGGTTGTTTGCCATTTTTTTTATTTGTTCTTATTTTATTACTGACTTTTTACTTGTGTTTTTTTATGAAAATAAAACTTTGCGTTGAAGAAAAGTAGATTTTTGTTTGTATATGCTGTCAATTATAGTTCTTAGAAAGAAAATCGGAATCGGCAAAAAATCGGTATCGGCAGATCACACTAACAAAAAATCGGAAATAGTAATTGGCCAAGAAAATTGCAATCGGTGCATCTCTACTAAAAATCTAAATCGCTTATTGATAAAATGATAAAAATGCATTGATACGATTATCTTAATGTTATAAAAGATACATAAATATTTTACGTTTTTTAGCTAAAAATACATAGTGATTTGTACGTTTTAAATGTTGAAATATGTCTAAATTGTACGTTTCAGCATCAATAAAAACTTACAAAAAGTTTTGCGCTTGTAAATGTTACGTATTAATACCTACGTATAAACAATGAGACCAAGCTGGCTCTGCATGTCTTTTGCAACTTTTTGACTGTTTCTCATCACTAGTCTGCACAGTGGTCACGAAGATTTCAAATCAGTTTTTACAAATTTGTTAGTTTAAAGTTGCAGACAAGTATCAGTCTATAAAATATTACAATGAACTGCATAGGTTCAACAATATGCAAAATGATTAACATGACAGAGGCTGAATAGGAAAATGGACCATTTTGTTTTCTAAACGTCTTCTAAATTTGGATGGTTTCATGCTCTCGGCAGCCAATAATTTACCACACAAAACATTGTGGTCGGCACAAAGCATGTTTATTCTTGCTGAAAGTCAACCCATATTTAATGTAATTTGTTGATGGTTTTTCAGGATGAGGGCATCTCACGCAACCTGGTATTTGATGCTAATTTGATGAGCTTTTACCAATTATGTAATTATATTATTATACCAATTATATTATAATAAAATACCATAGCATTTAATTGGTCAACGGCCTTTGATGTCAATAAAATATATGGGAAAGGATCTGTCCTCCCATTTAAAAGTTGACAAGTCCAATTAATTTGCCATTTTAACTATGTTTAAATGGTTAGTTGCATTAAAAAAAAATTGGATTTAGCATAGTTTTCAACCACTGTTGGATTGAAGACTCCTTTGAAAACATAGGATTCTACCGTTCCGATCATCTGTAACACAAGAAAAAGTCTTAAAGCTACTGTGGTTCTCGCTTCATATTTTCTTTCTAGCTTTCCTCTTTCCTTCATTTCCTCAACATACTGTGCCCCTCATTTGCCCGGGCCCATTTCAGCATAAGTGAGAGAATGGAAAAACTGATTGCTTCTTTCTCTCTGTCTAAATTCTCATTTCAGCTATGATGAATATAACATGTCAGAAATTATTAAATCTAACTGAACATGAAAAGTCTGGTGGCAAAAAAAGAGTTTCCTAGTTTTTAGCTCATTGAGTAACGTTTCTCCATATATCCATATATTCTCCATATATACAGTATATCTCTATCTAAGCCTCGGCTCATTCTTTGGTCTGTTCTTTGCCTGTTCATCTTTGCAATCATCCATTGCCTCTCTTCAGCAGGCATTTTTCTTTTTCTTGTTTTCAGCGCTTATTGTTGTCAACAAAATTATGAAATAACACAAATGGAAGTATGGGAATTATGCAGTGACCACATAATGTTAATGTAAAGTTCACTACAGTATAATGTAAAGTTCACTACAGTTTCCAGCTGAAATGAACAGTAGTGGCAGTAAAATGCCAACAACGTTTATTCCTTTTCACACAAATTATGATAACAGGAGAAGATAATTGATTAATACGGATTAATAAGGCGGTTCCTTGTCCAAAAGCTACTATGTTATGGCCTCAAAACATTCTTTCCATAGTCCATGATTTGTAAACAAATATATTTTCACATTTGCCTCACATAAAGTAGCCAGCTCCGAATGGCATTTCGAAGTTAACTGGCTCAGTAGCTCACCTGGTACATGTGGAATGTTCGGGTACGAGTCCCGTGACTCACAACACTTGATGAAAGAGTTCAAGGACTTATACTGTAAAAGCAAACGTACTCGGTTACTAACGTAACCTCGGTTCCCTGAGATACGGGAACGAGTACTGCGTCTTGCTAGACGCTTATGGGAAAAAAGCCTTTTTTTCGGAGCTGCACGAGCCTAAGGCGACGAAGCCTGCCAAAGCCTGCCTGAATGGGTGGGGCATCTGGCTATATATAAACGGGCGCTCGCCACAGGATTCTCAGGTTTACTTCGACTGAAGCGACGACTGAGTCGTGCAGCTACATAGCACGGCAAGCAACGCAGTACTTGTTCCCGTATCTCAGGGAACCGAGGTTACGTTCCCTTTCGATACTTCACTCGTACTGCGTATTCCTAGACGCATTTGGGAACAGTCCAATCATGCCGTGCTAATGTAGTGGAACGACTAAGGTATAACTTCCATAAGCAACCAATGCTTATAGAGAAGTCAACAATAACCCACAGCTAAAACGGGCTGAGCTTTCTAGGTCACACCCGGCCTGGTTAATCATTCCAGAGTATACCCGTAACGTCGACACCCAGGGGTCAAGAGCTAACAGGTGAACAATACCAGAGAACTTGGGCGCGGTATGGCCAAGGGCTCTTTGTCATGTCCGTTTACGCAGCGCGTGCCATTTCAAGTGGAAAGGACCCTGGCCTGTAAGGCCGGGATTTCCAGGTTATAAAACCTTGCAAATGTGGAAGGCGAGGCCCAGCCGGCCGCCTCACAAATATCCGCAATGGACACACCACTGGACCATGCCCACAACGAGACGATGCCTCTAGTCGAGTGGGCCCATACTCCAATGGGGCATTGGAGGCCCAAGGAAGAGTATTCTAGTGAGATGGTGTCTACTATCCATCTAGAGAGTCTTTGCTTCGTAACCGGAAACCCCTTGGTGCGGTTACCGAAGCTGACAAAGAGTTGTTCCGATCGCCTATAGGGAGCGGAACGCTCGATATAGTTTCTCAATGCCCTGACGGGGCCGGGCAGAGATAGCTCTTTGTCCTCTTTAGTTGGAGGAAGCGCGGAGAGCGTAATGACCTGTGCTCTGAACGGAGTGGAGAGCACTTTAGGTATGTAATCGTGCCTCCGTTTCAGGGCGACTTTAGAGTCGTTAGGCCCGAATTCCAGGCAGGTAGGGCTAATTGAGAGCGCCTGCAGGTCCCCTATTCGCTTTACTGATGCTAGTGCTAGAAGCAGAGCAGTCTTTAGCGATAGCGACCTAATGTTGACGGCCTGTAGCGGCTCGAAAGCAGGTCCCATGAAGGGACGGTAGGGGGATGAGGCGGATTCAGCCTCCTTGCACCCTTCAGGAAGCAGAATACCGCGCTATTTTTGCCCACTGATTGGCCCTCATAGGGACATGAGAGGCCGCTATAGCCGCCACATAGACTTTGAGCGTGGAAGGGGAGTGACCCTTATCCAGCAGCTCTTGTAGAAATGACAGCACCTCTGCTAATTCGGAAGTGAGAGGGTCTTTGCCGCGGTTTAAACACCAGGCGGAGAAAAAAGACCACTTTAAGGAATAGAGGTGTCTCGTAGACGGAGCTCTAGCCTCCAAAATTGTGATTAAGAATCGCTCTGGGAGGCACGAAGGCTCCCGTCGAGCGGCCAGAGGTGCAGGGCCCATAGGTCGGGCCGAGGATGCCATAATGTCCCGTTTGCTTGAGAGAGGAGATCCCGTCTCAGTGGAACAGGCCAAGGCGCTGCTATCAGTAGCTGAGTCAGCTCTGATAGCCACAGCTGGTTCATCCAAAGGGAGGCTACCAGGAGAACCCTGTGTTTTTAAGAAGCGCTCCACTAGTGTGAAGAGGCGCTTTGAAGAGAGGCCTCCCTGGCGATTTATGTAGGACACAACCGACATGTTGTCCGATCGGATTAGCACATGGTGCCTTTTCAGGACTGGCAGGAAGAACTGACAGGCTCGACATACTTCTAACATTTCCAGGCAGTTGATATGGAAGCCTTTTTCCCGCCTTCGACCAGTGGCCAAAGGTCGGTATGCCCTCGCACAGCGCCCCCCAACCTGAGTTGGAGGCATCTGTCATGACAACTGTCTTTCTGTGAACCATCCCCATGGCCACGCCCTGTTCCATCCAGCGGGAGTTCTTCCAGGAGGTCAGGGCCGATACAGAGGCCTGACTCACCCATCTCTCTTGGGGACGAGGAAGTAATGGCTGTAAAAGCCTGACTCGCTCTGGGCTGGAGGAACCCTTTCCACGGCTCCTTTTGCCAGCAAAAACCTCTGAGTGCAGGACCTGAGCATCCTTGCTCTACACTGAGGTGGGGACCATGCCGCTGAAGCGCGGGGGTCTTCGAGCGAATTGGAGTGAATATCCTCACTTTATTATCCCCATAACCCATCTCAACACTCGGATGGCCTGCCAGGCCTCGGCGCGCGTGACGAGGGGTTGAATTAACTCGGGTGACTGGCCGCACGGGGGCAGAACACTTACGAGTGATGGAAGAGGACGTTTGCTCTCTTTTTGAAAATGTTTGTGTTTTATTATTTTTTCCGCTATCACAGCGGTTGAATGCTTGGGCGCATGAACGGACCCGTTGTTCGCACAAAACACATTTCCCTCTGCACCCGGAGCTGAACGGGGTGTCAAGAGGTGTAAGAGAGGCTGCTTGAGGGGTGGTCCAGCGAGATCTGACCCCATCCTCTTCCTGTCTCATGGGTCAGAATGAAGCCTGAGACGCCGGGTCCAAAGCAATCTTGGGTCAGGGTCCCTGGCACTTAGGAGGAGGGTAGCGTTTGGCTGAGCGAGAGCATCCCCGCGTCTGCTGCGCTTTAGCGGGCTGAACAGCGGGGGCAGAAGGTGCTGGTTTCGCAGGCTGCTGAGTCGGCGCAGATTTACGGCGAGCTGAGGCGCAGCAGAGCTGGAGCTCTTAGGCAGGAACTATCACATAGCCTGGGACGATTTCTGTGCCTCTGTGAAGCGTTCAGCGAATCCTTCGACCACCGGGCCGAAAAGACCTTTGGGAGAGACTGGAGCATCAAGGAAGGGGATCTTATCCACGTCGCTATTTTTGCCCACTGATTGGCCCTCATAGGGACATGAGAGGCCGCTATAGCCGCCACATAGACTTTGAGCGTGGAAGGGGAGTGACCCTTATCCAGCAGCTCTTGTAGAAATGACAGCACCTCTGCTAATTCGGAAGTGAGAGGGTCTTTGCCGCGGTTTAAACACCAGGCGGAGAAAAAAGACCACTTTAAGGAATAGAGGTGTCTCGTAGACGGAGCTCTAGCCTCCAAAATTGTGATTAAGAATCGCTCTGGGAGGCACGAAGGCTCCCGTCGAGCGGCCAGAGGTGCAGGGCCCATAGGTCGGGCCGAGGATGCCATAATGTCCCGTTTGCTTGAGAGAGGAGATCCCGTCTCAGTGGAACAGGCCAAGGCGCTGCTATCAGTAGCTGAGTCAGCTCTGATAGCCACAGCTGGTTCATCCAAAGGGAGGCTACCAGGAGAACCCTGTGTTTTTAAGAAGCGCTCCACTAGTGTGAAGAGGCGCTTTGAAGAGAGGCCTCCCTGGCGATTTATGTAGGACACAACCGACATGTTGTCCGATCGGATTAGCACATGGTGCCTTTTCAGGACTGGCAGGAAGAACTGACAGGCTCGACATACTTCTAACATTTCCAGGCAGTTGATATGGAAGCCTTTTTCCCGCCTTCGACCAGTGGCCAAAGGTCGGTATGCCCTCGCACAGCGCCCCCCAACCTGAGTTGGAGGCATCTGTCATGACAACTGTCTTTCTGTGAACCATCCCCATGGCCACGCCCTGTTCCATCCAGCGGGAGTTCTTCCAGGAGGTCAGGGCCGATACACAGGCCTGACTCACCCTGATATGCAGGCGTCCGTGACGCCACGCATGGGATGGAACCTGTGGTTTCAACCAGCGCTGAAGGGGGCGCATATGCAGCAGACCCAACTGTAACACTGGAGATGCTGCTGCCATGAGGCCCAGCATCCTTTGAAACGCTTTCAGAGGGCGAGCGGTACCGATCCGTATGGCCAGAGCTCGTTCCAGCGTGACTACAGCTTTCATTTGGGCGGAGTCAAAAATCGTTCCCAGGAACAAAATTTGCTTGCTGGGAAGCAAGAGCTCTTGGCAAAATTTACCCTGAGTCCCAGGCACTCCAGGTGGCTGAGGAGGAGGGTCCTGTGAGATATTAATTCTGCTTCCGACTGGGCCAGAATGAGCCAGTCATCGAATTAATTGATAATACGGATTCCCGTCTGTCTTAGAGGGGAGAGAGCTGCATTCATGCACTTCGTAAAAGTGCGGGGGCAGGGACAGCCCGAAGGGAAGGACCGTATATTGATAAGCCACTCCTCGAAGGCGAATCTCAAGAATGGCCTGTGACGAGGGGCTATCTGGATGTGAAAGTATGCATCCTTCAGGTTCAGAGAAAAGAACCAGTCTCCCGCACGAATTTGCGCGAGGCTCTGTTTCAGTGTAATCATCCTGAATGACCTCTTCATGAGGGCGCGATTCAGGTGTCTGAGATCGAGGATGGGTCGGAGGCCACCATCTCTTTTTTGGGGACGAGGAAGTAACGGTTGTAAAAGCCTGACTCACTCTGGGCTGGAGGAACCTTTTTCATGGCAAGCGTGGGGGTCTTCGAGCGAATTAGAGTTAATATCCTCGCTTTATTATCCCCATAACCCATCTCGACACTCCGGGGATGGCCTGCCAGGCCTCGGCCCGCATGACGAGGGGTTGACTTAACTCAGGTGACTGGCCGCACGGGGGCAGAACACTTACGAGTAATGGAAGAGGGAGTTTGCCCTGTCAAAGTGCTGCATGGAGAGTGATGCAGGTGGGGCCTTGCCCGCTTATAATTATTCACGCCTGATCGATCATACCCGCGAGTTTGCCATTTCTGCCTCCGAGTAACTGGGAGGAGAGAAACACTAGAGCAGGGGAGGCGGGGCTTAGCGACGCACACACAAATGCGAAGCCGCCCGCGTTTCTCTTTGATCTGCCTGAGAGGATTAAGCTGCTCGTATAACGAGGTGCACCGATCCCCATGTGTAACACACACTGGCAGATTAAGCACGCATGATGTGTGTAGAGGTTTGCTCAATTCTGATCGTTCAATCCGTGAGCTCGTCATTGCTTGAAGCAATTTTGAAGCTGTCAGCGGCAGCATCTGCTCTGATCTACTTTGTAGGATAAAGCCGCTCGATGTAAAGAGGGGCACTAATCCTTTTGTGTGAGACACGGATCAAAGAGCATCGGGGAGGTCGAGTACGCAGGCTCTGTGTCGGCGTGAGATCGCTCAGACCCGGTTGCTTAGTTCCCAGGCTTCGTCGTTTCTCTCTCCGAGGCTTGCTGAGAGAGGAGAAAATTGAGAGCAGGGCTGTATAGTGAAAGGTGGTCAGCGAGTGGAGAAAAGCGAGACTCATGCTCGAGCGAGCATTCTGTCTTAGTAAGCGCGTAGCTCACTGCCCTTCTGCGGCGGATCCGAGTGCAATGGGGAGAGCGAGCACGCGGGTACAGTGCTGGCATGCGATCACTCAGACTCGGTTGCTTAGCTCCCTGACTCCGCTGTTTCTCTCTCCGAGGCTCACTGAGAGAGGAGAAACGGGAGAGCGGGGCTGCCTCCAGTGAAGGCGGTCCGCGAGCGGAGAAGAGCGAAACTCATGCTCGAGTGAGCATTCCGTCTCTGCAAAAGAACAGTCTCTGCGTGGGGCTGCCCAGACAGATGACATATTCATTGCTCTTCTACATCGTGCAAGTTTCCCTGCACGAGCCACACTCGCAGAGCGACATTTGCAACAATGTCGCTAAAATTTGCTCTTTTAGGGCTTACCTGCTAGAAATAAGCTCTTTTAGAATCACCGGATGGTGGCAGGGGAAAACGGACCGGAACTGCTGCGTCGCTGTAGCGCCGGCGAAGCAGGT
>NW_015505437.1:1437111-1467748 GCF_001515645.1 Sinocyclocheilus grahami | reverse complement strand
GTTTCTCTCTCCGAGGCTTGCTGAGAGAGGAGAAACGTGAGAGTGGGGCTGTTCAGTGAAAGGCCGTCCGCGAGTGGAGAAAAGCGAGACTCATGTTTGAGTGAGCATTCTGTCTCAGTAAGCGCGTAGCTCACTGCCCTTCTGCGGCGGATCCGAGTGCAATGGGGAGAGCGAGCACGCGGGTACAGTGCTGGCATGCGATCACTCAGACTCGGTTGCTTAGCTCCCTGACTCTGCTGTTTCTCTCTCCGAGGCTCACTGAGAGAGGAGAAACGGGAGAGCGGGGCTGCCTCCAGTGAAGGCGGTCCGCGAGCGGAGAAGAGCGAAACTCATGCTCGAGTGAGCATTCCGTCTCTGCAAAAGAACAGTCTCTGCGTGGGGCTGCCCAGACAGATGACATATTCATTGCTCTTCTACATCGTGCAAGTTTCCCTGCACGAGCCACACTCGCAGAGCGACATTTGCAACAATGTCGCTAAAATTTGCTCTTTTAGGGCTTACCTGCTAGAAATAAGCTCTTTTAGAATCACCGGATGGTGGCAGGGGAAAACGGACCGGAACTGCTGCGTCGCTGTAGCGGCGGCGAAGCAGGTCAGCTGTGCTGAGAGGTCCTGATTCCGGCTGCGAAGGCGTGTAGGCTTTCAGGATCAGCGATGTGCATAGAGTTGTCACTGAGGGAGAATAAATCTGAGAATCCTGTGGCGAGCGCCCTTTTATATAGCCAGATGGCCTGCCCATTCTGGCGGGCTTTGGCGGGCTTCGTCGCCATAGGCTCGTGTAGCTCCGTTGCCGAGCCATTGGTTCGTTTTTTAAGCTCTGCACGAACCAATGACCGTGCAGTTTCACTGCGTGAATGAATAGCCTTCAGTTCAGGAGAAAAAAGGCTTTTTTTCCATATGCATCTAGCAAGACGCAGTGCGAGTGAAGTATCGAAAGGGAACTAAAATTACATGGTAGCTTCAGCAAATGTGTTTTTATCTCACATTAACAGAACTGATTAGGTTTAGAGTAGGGTTTTAGTTTCTGTCTCAGATTAAAAATTTAAAAAAGGTGCACAATTCTGACTTTTTTACTTGCAGTTCCGAGTTTACATCATTAGATCAACTGTTTTTTTTTGTTTTTGTGGCTTTGTTTTGTTTTGTTTTGTTTTTGCCACAGAATAAAAAAAAATCTAAAGTAATTGTGACTTTTCATCTCATATCATCATTAGATCAACTGTTTTTTTTTTTGTTTTTGTGGCTTTGTTTTGTTTTGTTTTGTTTTTGCCACAGAATAAAAAAAAATCTAAAGTAATTGTGACTTTTCATCTCATATTTCTGACTTTTTCTTGCAATTCAGTTTAAATATCACAATTCAGACTTTGTTTTTTTACGCAATTCTTAATTCTCGCAATTAAATTTCAAGATATAAACGGACTTTTTTACTTGCAATTCCAAGTTTACATCTCTCTTTTTTTTGCCACATAATAAAAAAACTAAAAGTAATTGTGACGTTTTATCTCATAATTCTAACTTTTTTCTTGCATTTCTGAGAAAAAAGTTACAATTTTAAGATATAAACTCAGTATGGGGAGCGCTGTGCGATGGCAAACCAGCCTTCGGCCCCTGGTCGCAAGAGGAAAGACGACTACACATCAACTGCCTGGAGATGCTGGCAGTGCGTTTAGGCTTCCGCACCTTCTTGCCAGACCTAAGGGGACACCATGTCCTAGTCTGATCGGACAGCATGACGGTAGTGTCCTACATAAATTGCCAGGGAGGACTCTCCTCGAGGTGCCTCTTTACTCTAGTAGAGCGCCTCCTAGAGTGGGCACAGCTCAACTTGCGTTCGCTGAGAGCGACACACGTGCCGGGCAGGTTGAACCAAGGAGCTGACATGTTGTCTCGGAGCAACGCCCCCTCGGAAGCTCCATGGCCCATTCCCCTGAGACGAGACCTCCTCTCTCAGGCAAACAGAGCAATCTGGCACCTCCAGCCCGAGCTGTGGGCCCTGCACATCTGGCCTCTCGATGGAAGCCTGAAGGCTTCCCCGAGAGTGTTTTAAATACAATATCTCAGGGTAGAGCACCATCCACGAGACCCCTCTATGCCCTTAAATGATCTGTCTTCTCCGCCTGGTGCACAACCCCGTGGCAAAGACCCAGCTTCATGCGACATGTCTCTGATATTGTCCTTCCTACAAGAGCTGTTGGAAAAGGGCTGTTCCCCTTCCACGCTCAAAGTCTATGTAGCAGCTATAGAAACCTATCACGCTCCTATAGCAGGCCAATCGGTGGGCTGGTACAACCTGGTTGTTCGCTTCTTGAAGGGGTCTAGGAGGCTTAACCCGCCTCGCCCCGCCACAGTCCCTACATGGGATCTGTCCACGGTTCTGAGGGCTCTAAGGAGCCCTCCCTTTGAGCCGCTACAATTCATTGACTTTCGTCCCCTGACGATAAAAAACATTCTGCTACTGGCGTTAGCATCGGTAAAGCAGATGGGAGATCTACAGGCATTCTTTGTGAGCCCCTCTTGCCTGGAATTCAGGCCCAATGATTCTAAGGTCGTCCTGAAACCAAGGCTCGGGTACATACCTAAGGTGCTCTCCACCCCGTTCAGAGCACAGGTGATAACTCATTCGGCACTTCACCCCTCGGAGGAGGAAGACCAGGAGTTAAAACTACTCTCCCCAATCAGGGCATTGAGAATCTATAAAGAGCGTTCCGCCCCAATCAGGCAGTTGGAACAACTCTTTATATGCTTTGGTGGCAGCACCAGAGGTCTTCCGGTCACTAAGCAGAGACTCTCCAAATGGGTAGTTGATGCTATTGCGCTATCTTACTCCTCCTTTGGCCTACACTGCCCCATGGTAGTAAGAGCCCATTCGACTAGAGGCATGGCCTCGTCTTGGGCTTGGTCTAGTGATGTGTCCATTGCAGAAATCTGTGCGGCCGCCGTTCACATTCACCAGGTTCTATAATCTGGACGTCCCGACCTTGCAGGCCTCAGGGCAGAACCAGTCTCAGGCTTTGCCTACCTGCGCTCTTGGTCCTCAAGGAGTGCCGAGGCTGTAGGTTTTATTCCTGGAATGTTTACTTATGGCTGGGCTGACCTCTATGAGTTAAGCCCTAGTGCCTCCTGCAGGGTTCCCTGCAAAATTACTTGTTCCTCTGAGCCCCTTGTGGTGCTTAAGGCAAGTATGAGTCGTTCCTCGAAGCATAACACGGCAGGATTGTACTGGTTCCCCATAGCGTCTTAGCAGATGCAGTACGAGTAAAGTATTGATAGGGAACATACTCGGTTACAAATGTAACCTCGGTTCCCTGAGATACAGGAACAAATACTGCATACTTAGCTGTGCTATACAGCTGCACGACTCAGTCGTCGCTTCAGTCGAAGTAACCTGAGAATCCTATGGCAACATGCTTATATGCTTATATAGCCAGATGGCCCCGCCCATATTGGTGGGGTCTGGCGGGCTTCATTGCCGTAGGCTCGTGTAGCTCCGTTGCCGAGCCATTGGTTCGTTTTTTAAGCTCTGCACGAACCAATGACCGTGCAGTTTCACTGCGTGAATGAATAGCCTTCAGTTCAGGAGAAAAAAGGCTTTTTTTCCATATGCATCTAGCAAGACGCAGTGCGAGTGAAGTATCGAAAGGGAACTAAAATTACATGGTAGCTTCAGCAAATGTGTTTTTATCTCACATTAACAGAACTGATTAGGTTTAGAGTAGGGTTTTAGTTTCTGTCTCAGATTAAAAATTTAAAAAAGGTGCACAATTCTGACTTTTTTACTTGCAGTTCCGAGTTTACATCATTAGATCAACTGTTTTTTTTTTTGTTTTTGTGGCTTTGTTTTGTTTTGTTTTGTTTTTGCCACAGAATAAAAAAAAATCTAAAGTAATTGTGACTTTTCATCTCATAATTCTGACTTTTTCTTGCAATTCAGTTTAAATATCACAATTCAGACTTTGTTTTTTTACGCAATTCTTAATTCTCGCAATTAAATTTCAAGATATAAACGGACTTTTTTACTTGCAATTCCAAGTTTACATCTCTCTTTTTTTTGCCACATAATAAAAAAACTAAAAGTAATTGTGACGTTTTATCTCATAATTCTAACTTTTTTCTTGCATTTCTGAGAAAAAAGTTACAATTTTAAGATATAAACTCAGTATTCTGGCTTTTTTACTTGTAAATCCGAGTTTTAAATGTGCAAGAAGCAACGTAATATTTTACAGTCACTTCGTGTGCTTTTCTTCTTATCTGATACCTTTCTTCCTCTTAATCAAAACGAAGTTGATTTGTGACAAAGACTCATCTTGACAAGCTGTCATGACGTTTTCATTTTTCTCCATTCATTTCTGTGTCCTTTTCCTTTGTTTGGAGCAGCTTCCCAAAGGCCTTTCCAGAATGTTCTGCACCATTCACAGAAGACACTGCTCACCCTGTGCATCGCTGCTCTATATCTCTCAAACATAAACAGAGAAACTACATCACTGGCCAGTGACACAGAGATCAGGACTGCTTCGCAGAGTAGCAAGGCACTCGTTCACCCTGCATTCGGGACATCAAGACAGCAGACAAAACCTATCTTTGCTGTGGGGGCTGAATTTTGCAGACCCTGTCGGGGCACAACATTAAGTATAAAGTTGTTTAGCAGATACTGTCTCAAGTTAAATAGCCTGACAATCTGATCTTATGTTGTTGATATATTAGCAGAGGTGCCCTTTTCCCTTCTCCACAGCTGAATATCTTTGGCAAAAACACACGCATATTCACACTCAGAGAAACATTGCATCACAAAGGTTCTCCTTTCTTCCAAATCCTGAGTGAGGGAGGGAAGAAAAACACAAGGGGATGATGTAAAGATATCACAGAGCTCCATGTTGTCCTCATTCCTCACGGCGTACATCAGATCAGATGAGGCTGAGGCAATCAATAGAAAAAAAATGGAAGAAAAAAAAAAAGAAACCGTTACTAAGCCCCGACAATGTGTTTGAAGCCCGCTCCTGTTAGTCATAAATTATTAAACCATTCATTAGTGTGAAAGGAACATTTTAATAGCTGCTAATTAGGTCGATTTGAACATAACATGTTTGTTATTGTTGGTCAGTAGGTGGATATTTCGGCAAGGTTGTAGAGATTTTGTGATTTCTACACTGATCAAAGAAAAGACATACAGTGTATCAGAAAAATGGCATTAGTGAAGTCAAGTACTGTTGAATAAAAGGCATGAAAAGTAGTTATACTATAATTTTCCAAATAAGACATTGCAGCAATAAGGATTACTTGTCTGCTAGCCAATTGGTCGATTCCATCTTTAATTTTAAACAACAGTTTGGTTGAGCAACGCTTTAGGAGTCAAACAGCACTGGAGATTGTCAATGCTTGTATCAATCCCTTAGGTCTGTGATTGTTTCAGACAGACTGTCAGTCTGTGTATTCATGGCAGGGGGGGGTATTGTTACACCAGTAGGTGACGACAAGTGAGAGTCTTAACGAGGGAGTCATTGAATTATTCACTCAACCAATGTGTTCAAAAGCATGGAATCAATCCAGAACAAAACACTACTGTGTGTTTCTCAATGTTGTGCTATGCTGTGGTTTCATTTGGAACTGTTTTCATTGACAGAGCAAAAAGTACCTTGAAATATTATGTGTAGAATGACAATATTATGTGAAGAGAGATTTGAACACCCGTTTAGCCTGTCTTTCTGAGAAAAAGGCCTGGATGTCCTTAATTTTTTTTTACACATTAATGAGGCCAAAACAGAGTTGAGTTTTTAAACCCTCAGAAGCTGCTAGTCCATCAAATTTAAACTTTAGTGACTTGTCTCTATTTGTCAAACTGCTTGTGAAGAATTTGAGTGTGTTCTTTGATAGTTCACTGAAGTTTGACAAACAGCTCAGCTCTGTGGTTAAAACCTTTTTTTATCACCTTCGTGTTTTAGCAAAGGTGAAATCTTTGCTGTCTTATAAAGACTTTGAGAGGGTGATTCATGCTTTTATTTTGAGAAGGCTTGATTACTTCCTATATATGGATATTAACCACGCATCTCTTGTTCGCCTGGTACAGAATGCAGCCACTAGGCTCCTAACTGGTGTGCCGAAACGAGAGCAGTTTTACACTTTACTCCAGTTTTAATTTCTTTGGACTGGCTTTCATTTCATCACAGAATTAATTTGAAAGTGTTGGTTCTTGTTTTTAAAACATGGAATGGACTGGCATCTGCATACCTCACTGACCGGTGTTTTCTTCTGTGACACTAGAGTAGATGCTTTAAGCTTTTTTTGTCCATAGCATTACAGTAAAGTCAACCCAAAACAATGGGACCCAAAAAGAAAATGGTTTGGTAAAATGCGAGAACCAATGAGTTATGAAGTTGGTTCATGGTTGAGGATTGTGTCGCCATACTTGACATGGTTTGTGTATGTTTTGGTTTTGTTTTAAAGTGAATAATTATAATAATATAATTTTCAGCCGCTCTCTTCCAACCACTTGGCTCCATTCTAATAGGTAACATTCACTTTTCACGATCCAAACAATGCTTGATGTCTACAAACAAGTCTTGCCTTACATTGTTTTGTAAATCATCGGATATTCCGTTTCACTTGGAAATTCATGCGATTGCAAAAGTAAAATTGGTTGCATTTCATGTTTACTTAAAAATCTCATTCATTCCTTTTATTATAGCACTGCAAGTAGTGCCATTATTTCTCATATTCATGAAATTAGCCTTTTGTGCAACATAAAACACAAAATATCATCAGGCGTAATTAACTGGCTCAAATGCAATCTTTTGAAAATACAAACAACACAATTAAAAGACCATTATCATAAATTGTTCCTTGCATTTCCTAAGGATGTCACAATCTAATTTTGTTGCATAGATTTCGAAAGGACTTCCTGTTCCAAATGGCTCCCATCAGTGCAATGCTCTCAGTGCTGGTGAAACATCTCTGCTGGGGACTGGGTTTTACAGTTTTCCTTACCCCTCGCTGAGCACGCACACACTCAGAGATTGATGGTAGTTATTTGTTCGTTGTGTGCGAGGGCTGGACCAAACCGGCCGGTGGGCTTTGGGAGGCACTGCGATGTGGGGGGGGGGTCGTCTCTGTGGCTGGTTTCTCTGTGGCTCTATGCCAGAACTTTCACAATAGCCTCCCTGATGGAGATCCTGATTGCAGATAAATGCAACATGAGCAATAGGGGCGAGGCTGGATGGAAGCCTTTGCCAAAGCTGTGTACAGTACTCTCCAGATTTGATCTTCTCATGTTGCAATGACCAGCATCTCATCATGACCTGTTGTCTTCAAGTCATGATCATGTCATATCAACAGATGTGCCTCTCCTTTTATTCATCTGTGGAGAATATTCTGTTATTTGAGAATGAAATGATTACACGAGTCACGTTCACCTGAGCATAACACTAACAAAAGGAGGGAAAAAAACATTTATTCAGCTGGGGTGATAGGAAGAGGTATACCGGAGATGTGCGCCTATGCCTCCTTTCGTTAGAGCAGTAACTGTTTTTAAATTAGAGTGATGTCATTATCTGTGATGAATGATTTCCCTCTTCATGGACCAGATCAGTTTGACCGAGGGAGGCTATTTAATAAAACATATTTCACTTTCACTTGTAAAAATATTTTAACATTTTTGTGAATGAATTGCCAATATTACTGTGCCAGGAGAAATATATATATATTTATTTATTTATTTAGTCATTTATTAGACGCTTTTATCCAAAGTGACTTACAAATGAGGACAACAGAAGCAATCAATTGTAGTATTAAAACAACTAAAAACTAAAAGCTAAAACTTTATAAATACTACCTATACACATTTTAAAAATAAAGAGATTAAATAAAAATGACAAATGCATACAACAAAATTTCCAAACTTAACATTTAAATTAAAAACAAAAAATAAAGCTTAAAACAATTCAAAATATTAAAGAATAAAAGGTATACGAGTATAATAATGATTCTAACATAACACTAAGCCAAACACCAAAAAAAAATTTTACTAATATTTAAATTAGTTTGATGATCTGAAACATTAAAGTGTGACAAACATGCAAAAAAATAAGAAATCAGGAAGGGGGCCAACACTTTTTCACACCACTGTATGTGTATGTACAACCACACACACATGTATACTGTATGTACATACACATTTATAAATTCAATATATATGTTATTTCTTTTCCATTTAGTTTGTTGAAGTATTAAAATAAGTCAAATTATATAAAACGAAAAACTTAATAAAAGACCTATACAGACATAATAAATTCAGACATAATGTAACTAAAATTAAAATAAATAACAAATAAAACAAATCAAATGACAGTAGTTTATCAGTAATCCTAAAAAATAACACTGCCAAACACACATGCTAAAAAACAACAACTTACTGACACATAGTAAGAAATGGTTATAAAAACTGAAACAGAAGCGAAACAAGTAATAGGAAAGAGGAGAAATAAAAAGCGATACTTATCCTTTGCCGGTGTCCTGCCCGGTGGAGTCGATGGTCTTTACAGTCTTCGGTCTTCACACGAGGAGGCCTTCACGCGAAGAGGCCTTCACGCGACGGCTGCCGCGGTAAACTAAGCTTTTTTATACCCGTCTAACAAAATACTAAATTAATTCAGCTGGACACACTTTCCTTATTTTCTCCACAACAAATGGCCAAGCAAGCGCAGACACTGACAAGATACGCGATACAGAACGAGACCAAACGCTATATATATATATATACACACTACCAGTCAAATGTTTAGAACAGTTATAATTAAAGTCTCACCAAGGCATTTATTGGATCAAAAAATACAGTAAATCAGGAAAATTTTGAAATATTATTACAATTTAAAATAACTGCTTTCTGTTTGAATATTATCGTAAAATGTAATTTATTCCTGTGATGCAAAGTTAAACTTTCAGCATCTTACTCCAGTCTTCAGTGTCATATGATCCTTCAGAAATCATTCTACTATGCTGGTTTGCTGCTCAATTATCAATAACAACAACAACAATGTAATAACATTATAAATGCATTTACTGACACTTTTGATCAATTTATTGCATCCATGCTGAATAGAAGACTGACACATCCGATGACACTGTCATTCCTACTGAAAATGTCGTTGGTGTTCTTCATGTAGCTGAAAATCACAGTTCCAGTCGCTGAAATACACAACTCCTGCTTGTACCCCAAACCCAACAAAGGCCTTGCATTCACATACCAACAGAACTCTGAATTCTATCCCATTTGTTAATGGTTGATGACACTCAGCTCTACAGAAGTGGACACTCAGTTCAAACAGCATGTGTACTATCATCTTACAACACATTAAGCTGCTGTATGTTTATTACTGCCATTTCAGAACTCCACAGTGAACCATTGAATGATCTCTGGCTTTGATAACTGGGCTCAGTGCTACTTTTCATTGCCTTGTTACACAATTCCAACATTCCTGCGATAACTTGGATGAAGGGCCTCCTCTCTGCAGAAGCTTTGGACCATGGCACAGGCGATGATCTAATCAAATTGGGCAAGCATGTGTGGCTTGGCCCGGCCCACGAGGACAAACCGGGTGGAGTGTACCAACACTCAATACAGCTGAAGTCGTGTCACACGTTTGTGAAGTGTTCTCATCTTGATCGTTCTGAGGAGACACACAGCTGAAGAAGCACCTGAGCTGCTGGGAGCAATTAGAGGACCACAAAGCCATAATTGAGTTAACATACAGATGCCTTACAGCCAAAATGACTCCATTACAAGTTACAAGTCACCAATTCCAATACAACTTTAGTGAAAGTCTTGGAGTACCTGATTTGAACAGTACTTAAGTACTCATACTGAATGTAGGCTCAAAGATGCACTAGTGCTCAACACCTAAGAGAAATGCCAGTGAAAAACAAGAAACAGTTGATTTGTGAGGAGAGCAATCCCATCCATTTTCTAAAATCAAAACTAAACACCTCAAAACTGCAATAAATCAAGGTCGATACAACAGCCTCTTAAACGTCTACAAACACTGAAATCTCAGTTAAGTTCAAGTATTCAAAATGCGTAGTTAACAAGTTTGTTGAGTAAGGGAACTTACTTCACGATTGTTTAAAAAAGTACTATAAAAGTTCTAACGCGAGCTACGTAATCAGTAACACAAGTTACATAATCAGATAACTTTTTTTAAGTTACTTGTAAAGTAACGCATTACTTTTTAATTTCAAAGCAATTGATAATTATTTATTTATTTATTAATTATTAAATAACAAGGCCCTACTGTTCTCATATCATATATAACTCTGATGTTCTACAAAACAACAAGCTTTAAAACACTTAAACAAAATGAGATAATTTACTGTGAAATCCGTTTTCTCTCCGGTACATCACCAGTGTAAGCTTCACGGTGAAAATTTCTACATCACTCTTGTCAACGTAGTGCATAGTTACAATAAAAATGTATCTTGACTTTATCTTGTGGTTATTTTGGGAAAAACAGTAGGGGGACGGGGGACAGGACGTTTTACCCCACTCTACCCTATTATGCAGTTGTGTCCGAAAACATTACATTCAGTTCACACTTCCGTATATTCCTTTAAGTATTTTTGCTGTAAATGCATAGCCTATATGCTAAAGTGTATTACAGAACTTGCTCTATACATGTCTAAACACTTTTGTTAATATGATTATGATTTCATCATTTTCATCTCCATTTAACACATTTTAGCATGTTTCTAAAATGCAGACTCTCCCTCGTGAATTTCACTATAAGCCGTGTTAATTCCACACCTGTGTGCTCTGTGTCTCATGTAGAGTGCATTATGAATATACAAAAAGTAAAATCCGGTAACTGACACATACAGGCAAATCAAAATAAAAACCTGACTGTGAAAAGCAGCACAGAAAGTATGATCCTGGACCCAATGCTGTAAGTCCAGAGAGAAGAGCTGGTGGACATGACTCTAGACCTCATCAAGATCAGGGTGGAAGAGCTAAGCAGAACCAGGTGTTAAACAACAAGCTTTAAAACACTTAAACAAAATGAGATAATTTACTGTGAAATCCGTTTTCTCTCCGGTACATCACCAGTGTAAGCTTCACGGTGAAAATTTCTACATCACTCTTGTCAACGTAGTGCATAGTTACAATAAAAATGTATCTTGACTTTATCTTGTGGTTATTTTGGGAAAAACAGTAGGGGGACGGGGGACAGGACGTTTTACCCCACTCTACCCTATTATGCAGTTGTGTCCGAAAACATTACATTCAGTTCACACTTCCGTATATTCCTTTAAGTATTTTTGCTGTAAATGCATAGCCTATATGCTAAAGTGTATTACAGAACTTGCTCTATACATGTCTAAACACTTTTGTTAATATGATTATGATTTCATCATTTTCATCTCCATTTAACACATTTTAGCATGTTTCTAAAATGCAGACTCTCCCTCGTGAATTTCACTATAAGCCGTGTTAATTCCACACCTGTGTGCTCTGTGTCTCATGTAGAGTGCATTATGAATATACAAAAAGTAAAATCCGGTAACTGACACATACAGGCAAATCAAAATAAAAACCTGACTGTGAAAAGCAGCACAGAAAGTATGATCCTGGACCCAATGCTGTAAGTCCAGAGAGAAGAGCTGGTGGACATGACTCTAGACCTCATCAAGATCAGGGTGGGAGAGCTAAGCAGAACCAGGCATTTGAAGGATTTCTGAGCTTCATGCATACCAGGATATCCTACTGTGCCTCACAGCGGCTGTGAAAACACATCATATCCACATTATGGAATAGCATGACTGTGTAAATGCAGTCTTCCTCAACAAAATTCCTTTCACTCAAATTTATATCATGCACAAGCACACACACAAAGTGTGCATTGAAATATCATATGTGTGCTTCCTACACCCATTTTATCTGCATAGAGAATTACAATCACAGAGAATGGAGAATGGGCAGGATAAAAGAGGAGCAGTAAAAGAAAGCGGGGTTTGGAGCAGAAGTGAGACGCTCCAGGATTGATCGTCCCACGCTGATTATACTGACCTCCTGAACTGCATTTAAATCCATTGCAACTCGAACTGTTTCCTGTGCAAAAGGTCATCGGCGTGAGTCTACGCTTACACGGCATACAGGTGTCCTGAGGAACATCAGGACTTTAGGAATGGATTAGCGGATAGGATTAGATTACAAAAAAAAGAGTGGAGAATGGGCAGGATAAAAGAGGAGCAGTAAAAGAAAGCGGGGTTTGGAGCAGAAGTGAGACGCTCCAGGATTGATCGTCCCACGCTGATTATACTGACCTCCTGAACTGCATTTAAATCCATTGCAACTCGAACTGTTTCCTGTGCAAAAGGTCATCGGCGTGAGTCTACGCTTACACGGCATACAGGTGTCCTGAGGAACATCAGGACTTTAGGAATGGATTAGCGGATAGGATTAGATTACCAAAAAAAGAGTGAGTGAATCTGCGTCTCGTTAAGCTCGTCTGCTGTTTCTGTTTCATGCAGATATTTCTTATGCATAGTTTCACAAAACTGAAGTCAAACCATTCGGTTTTTGCTTCAAATTTCGAAATTATACAATCTAATTTAGATTAAAAACTGCTCATGTTTCATGTATACAGCATCTTTGTTTGGATCAAGATTAAAATGCAGTGGTTGCCTCTAATTTTAAATGTTAAGAGCACAGACAAAGCCTTATTTTGTTTATATGAAGAGATTTCTTTTATTTGTGTTACTTGTTTTTTTATTTGGGGCTTGTTTTAAATTTTTTATTTAGTTTAGTTATTTACATTTATATTATATTTAAATTTTGTTATTTAGCAGACACTTTTATCCAAAGCGACTTACAAATGAGGACAATAGAAGCAATCAAAACCAACAAAAGAGCAATAATACACAAGCGCTATATTAGCATATTATTATAGTGTCATATTTCAATTTCACAAAGAAACGTACAGTATTTTGTCCAAGCAATAATAAAAGGACACATTTAATTTATAATTTGTCAAAAATCATGAATCCAATGCGAATCGTTACATCCTTAGACATTAGTATCATGTCTACATTTAAACACCTTATTTTTCTGATAAAAGTTTTTCAAATATCACTGACAGCATCTTTGTTTGGATCAAGATTAAAATGCAGTGGTTGCCTCTAATTTTAAATGTTAAGAGCACAGACAAAGCCTTATTTTGTTTATATGAAGAGATTTCTTTTATTTGTGTTACTTGTTTTTTTTATTTGGGGCTTGTTTTAAATTTTTTATTTAGTTTAGTTATTTACATTTATATTATATTTAAATTTTGTTATTTAGCAGACACTTTTATCCAAAGCGACTTACAAATGAGGACAATAGAAGCAATCAAAACCAACAAAAGAGCAATAATACACAAGCGCTATATTAGCATATTATTATAGTGTCATATTTCAATTTCACAAAGAAACGTACAGTATTTTGTCCAAGCAATAATAAAAGGACACATTTAATTTATAATTTGTCAAAAATCATGAATCCAATGCGAATCGTTACATCCTTAGACATTAGTATCATGTCTACATTTAAACACCTTATTTTTCTGATAAAAGTTTTTCAAATATCACTGAATTCTTATCACCTCATCGAGCTGAAAAGGCACCAGTTTTATATCTACCGACCATTATTTATAAGGTATGCCATGTGAGTTTATGATATGAATAATTTCCCTTCTGGTTCATTCAGGGGCGCGGAAAGATGTTTTCGGTTGGAGGTGCCGTGTTGGGTGAAAGGGGGGCTGGGGGGGGTCACCTCATTTGACAACTCCACAAAGCACTACAAGTGTGTCAATATGAACACTTGTTTAAGTGGCATACACACTGGGAAATTTGACGGCATATCACATTTTTGAAATGATCGATAGTAGCTGATCAATCTCGGGGGTTGGGCTGGGTCCGCTAGGCTTACTTGTCTCCGTGCTCGTGCTGGAGCTGGTTCACTTACGTCGGTGCTCGTGCTGGGGCTGGTGTTGGATGCCTATTTTGGAAAGTTTTTGCTGGGATGGGCATTTTAAAAAATCTGAAATTCGCTTTTGTGCCATTATCTCCTTGTATTAAGGTTAATCATGTCTGATACCACACGCTAGCATCACGTGTTTATGAGGATTAAGCTTATCATCCCATATAGAAAATATCACAAGTAAAATTAATCATGCTTATAAAGATAAACATGGGTTTGTTATGGCCCACTTACAATTTACATTTCAGAGATCATTACAAATAAATTATTAAATGCTAAAACTGAATAAATTTAAATGAACAAACTTGCCGTTGCATTTGCAACCATATGAAAACAGGGGGTGCTGTAGCCCCCTCAGCACCCCTACTTCCCGCGTCCCTGGGTTCAATATAATAGCAGCAGCTCTTCTGAATTGCACATGGGTGGCCATTCAGCAAATCCAGCTCTCCACCTGCGCACCTTTAGATAAGCTCTCTGTGAGCTCAGGGATCCGTCAGAAGACCTTGACTCTGATTCAGCCTCAAAGGCTCGGTGAACACCTGGGCCGTGCGACTGATCCGCAACTAAAGCGGTCCAATGGCTCTCACAGACGCAGTGCACATGCACAAGCACCATCATCATCATCATCCTCCTCACGCACGTGCACCGACTCCAGCACACGAGAACACAGAGCGAAGGAGCCCCTCACATCCTTTATTTAGGATCATGTTCTATATGACTTTGGAACGGCACCAGCGCCTGTTTCTTCACTTAGCACACACTTTTTCCACACAGTCCAAATAGCTTTTACACATTCACTGATTCCTAAAAGCTGGAAAATAACGGAGCTGAAATTGAAGTCAGTCAGTGCCTTGTTCACACAGGAATATTCATTACCAAAAACCTTTTCCCAGCTTTGCCAAATCATGTTTCTCTCCAATGTAAAGTGAAAGCATATGTTGTTTGTTAGGTGGGACGTACAGTATCACCATTCATCACACTATAATACCTATCACTTTTCCTCGTCCAGGTCCAGGCCTGGAATAATCTGATCAACTGTGGAAGCTGATGTGTGTCTTTTTTTGAAGGCACAGTAATCTTAAGAACAACTGTAGTGTGGGATTTTTTTATTAAGCCATTATTAAATCAGTGTCTCTCATTTTTCTTTTTTTTCTGCAATGCACACAGTAAGTTTACAGTAAGTAAACTTTCTTTCTTTATTTCCCTCTCCCATAAAGACTGTAGTAGCACAACATTTCTATTGAGTGCAATATGTGCAACTCACTTTTTTATGTATGCCACTAGTTTAAGCGCCATGAGCAATAACTACATATTTTTAATACATATACCTGCACAAACAACACATCTCTGCACCATCGCTGTCCTATTTTAACCATATAAACAACAACAACAACTTGTACATGTGATTGTGTAAATTTATGTTTGTTTGTTTTACCTTCTGTATGTACAGTATGTATTGGAATTTTCAATAGCCAACAAACTGATTCTAACATTTTAATTTTGATATTAAACTAAAAAGGAAATAAATGTTACTTGAAATAAAATAAACATTAACTTAAATGAAACAAAATAAAATATTAAAAGAAAAAAACTTTATTTCAACTAATTGCCAAGGCAACATTTCTCATTTTCATCTAAGTTGAAGTACTAAAATAACTCTTAAAAAAAATAATAATAAAACCAATACGCAAAAAAAAACAAATACTGTAAATTTTTGTAAAAATTTTTTTTGACAAAAACACAAAACAAAACAATATTATTAAAACTTTAGCTAAAATTAAAGTGAAAAATAAATATAAAAATACAGAATATATATATATATATATATATATATATATACAGAAATTTATATAAAAATACAAAAAAGTTAATGTATTTCAAAATATTAACAAAAAACCTACAACAGCATGTCAGTGATTTTAAAATAACAGTATAAAATTACTAATTAAATAAAAAAAAAAAATCAGATCCTATGTCATTTATTTTTATGTGAAAAAAAAGGAGATAAAAAAAGTATCAAAGCTGCTTTTTTCATTAAAAAAATAAAAACTGTAACTGTAATATAAGTGCATATAAATAGTCAGAAGGACACATTTACAATACTCTTTGAAGCTTGGCAGTATAAATCAGCATCAATTTTCCTTTTATGGAAAACGCAAAATCCTTTTGTGTTGCAGAAGTTCCCAGATATGTTCTCCAAAGTGTTTTCCACACAACATATGCTCTTCTTAAACATTGATCTCCTTTTTAATGCGTTTCATTAAATTAAGAGAGTATATGTGAAAGCTGATGTCCATAATATCTGCACCACTAGCAACACCAAACTGAACTGCAACAATAAAGATGTTTCCAAACATCCAGCCCGTCTTCTATATTGGTCGAACAACAGGTAATTCCACCACAAACTCGTGCCAAACAGATGTGTCCCACTGCTTAAACAAACAGAGCAATGTTTTGAATGTGCCACAGTTTTTCTGTACATTAAACTGGAAAAGGAAAAAGTATTTCAACAAAGAAAAACACTCATCATCTTTAATTCCGAATGAATGTTGTAACAGACTTTCAAGCCCAACCGATCACATTGTCCCAGCTTGGTTAAACACCCTTGACCCCTCCTTCTTGACAGGCTTTTTGACACTTGACCCCTGCTTTACACCCCATGAAGAAATGTGCTGAACTTGAGCTTGAATATATGAGAGTGGGCTTCCCCAGGGATCTCATATGTCAGTGGTGCATCAATAACAGAGATTTATGACCCTTCACCACAAAGCCCCTTTCGCTCTCCAGTCGCCCTTGAAACAGGGAAGACGTTTATAAGCCTGGTACGAAGAGCTTCACCATTTCAATGGGCAAAAACCAGACACTCCTTCAACATCATCATCTCTTCTGAGCAATCTTCAGTGCACAACTGTTCTTGGTGAAAAAATGATATTTTGTCAACATTTACTCACTCTGTGTTCCAGACCAGTATCATTTTCTTTATTCTAAAGGAGATATTATGGAAAATGTGTAAGTTGCTCTTTTCCATACAACAAAAGTGAATGGCAAGTCCATACGACATATGTGCTATATTCCAAGACTACTGAAGTCATATGGTAGCTTGGCATATGATATGATAGCAGATGAAAATGTTTAAGTCCCTGTTTTTTGACCTTTTCCTCTTGCCATTTTAAATCCCCATCTACTTTTGTTGTATGGAAAGCTGAAGCTAAATGTAAATTCTGCCAAACATCTCCTTTTGTGCCTCATGGAAGAAAGAAAATAATACAGGGTCAGAATGAGGGTGAGTGATGACAGAATTTAAATTTTTTAGTGAACTATGTCTTAAACACCTGAAAACACAAAGCCACTTTGCCCCATCCAATGAAAATGGATTCTGGCATTTAACTTAAATCTCCTGTCTTAAGTTAAAGCACTCCATATCACACGTGAGTCTGTAACCCGAGCGCACAAACCGACAGACAGATCTTGATGAGTGCTGTTTAATCTACGTTACCCCACTCAGAGTGTCACTTCAGATACAACATTCTTTTTCAATGAGCATGTGATTTCAAATTACACTGCTTTGCCCAAACCAGTCTCTCGAATCTCTTTTATCATATCGATTACCACATCTAGATTATATCTCGTGGATAATGAGTTTGTTGAGTTGAACAAAGAGGTTGGAACAGTCAAATTTATCCTTCTCCAAATCTGGATTTTGTTGAATAATTAAATTCAACCCAGGCTCGTTGGAATAACATGCCTGTGCCATCTTTGCAAAATACAATACACTTTAGTTTGCATCTTAAATGACCACTTGTGGCAGCAAAACACCAACAACTTTCATTCCTTTTCACACAAATTATGATCACAGGGCAGATTATTGATTAATAAAGACTTATTTTCGCACAGTTCCTTGCAGAATGCGGTGTTATGACCTCAAAACACTACATACGTAAACTTTCTCTGTAGCACACCCGGTACAGCATTGCACTTGCAATGCGGGGTGCGTGGGTATGGGTCCTGTCAAAAACAAGTCACAATAAAGGAGCTTAAAGACTTCTAGAAGCAAGCTAAAATGGCATGGCTCCTTTAACAAATGCATTTTTATCTCACGTTTGCATTTGTTAAAACCATCGGTTAGATTTAGTGTGTTATTTTCAAACGGAACAGAGCATTAACCTACCCAGGCTCACTGAAACTACATGTGTGCCTCTACCTATGTTTCAGCAAAACTCAAAAAACATACCTATATGTATGAATTGCTGGAGTTTCCAGTTGAAATGAACACTAGAGGCCGTAATACTCTTGACAACTTTTATTCATTTTCGCACAGGGTCAGAGTTTTGATTAAAGGGGTCATATGACATTGCTAAAAAATAACATTATTTGGTGTAATAAAATGTGTTTATGTCATCGTTCTGAAAAGCGAGGTGTGTTCTGATTGGCCAGCTATCTAGTGCGTTGTGATTGGCCGAATTCCTCAAGCGTGTGAAGGAAATGTTACGCCCCTTACCATACTGTGATGCCGTGTCCCGGCGCAATGAGACAACACCAATAAAACCCATTACAAACAAGGCATTTGTTCAGGCATCTAGTGGGGACATAATTACTGATTATAATGACTTATACTGTCTTTTTACGCGTTGCGTTGCATCGCGCTGCGTAAACATAAAACCATGTCTGCATTTGTGATCGGAGAAACGATGAACAACAAACACTACTCTACAATGCTCAAAACTCACGTTTGAATCATCAGTGGCAAATCCTTTAAATATGAAAACGTACTTACAGGCTGTGAGTCAGCATTATTTGTCAGCATCATAGACTGTATAGGGTCAGCATGTGCGCCGAAGGGGAAACAGGGGAACTGAATTCACCGGAACACCGGCATTAGGCTACTCTCCCAAGAAACAGAATATTTGGTTTAAACTGTTCTGGAACAGTGTTGCAAATACAACTTAACCACTGATTTCTAGTTGTGTCCTCTTTTGGAAGACCAAACAAATTAGTTTCGCTTTCACAGCGAAGCACACAGCGTCTCCACAACATGGCGGTGGCGGCGGTGGCAACAATACTACAGCGAGAATAAAAGTTACACCATCTTTCTTTGCGTGAACATTTGGGCGGTGTTATGCAAATCTTCCCACATAGTGAGGTAGACATGTGGGGGCGTGTTTAAACGAGGCATTTTAGGAGGGCGTGGACGAGTCTTAGCTTTTATAAAGAATATCTCTTTGGGTTTGAGACTTTAGTCTTTGCAACTTTAGGGATCTTATGTATTCACGAACAGCTTGAAATGGCATCATATGACCCCTTTAAGAAAGCCAAATTCTTCCTTTAGCAAATGTATTTTTATCTCACAATTGCATTTTTTAAGACTATCAATTAGGTGTCAGCGTCGATAGCCTTGTGGGCAGTGCATTGTCATACAGTGCCGCTGCGCTACGGGTGTCCTGTGTTTGAATCCTGACTCAAAGACCTTTCCCGATCCCACCCCCCTCTCTCTCTTCCACTCTGCTTCCTGTCAATTCTGATCTGTCCTTCACAATAAAGGCAAGAAAAGCCAAAAAATAAATCTTTAAAAAGACTATCAATTAGGATTAGTATGTGGCATGTTATTTTCAAGCATGACAAACCATTAACCTTTCTGGCATTTCATTTCTGAACTGCTGCAATGTGATCAAAACCAATGTAATAAAACATTGCCAGATTCATGTTCATCTGTTCTGAATAAAATGGAATGCTTTTCAGTGCCAACTACTGGACATTTCACCTTTTTAAAGTGTCCCAAAACATGCAAGAAGCAACGTAATCTCATTTTGCAGAAACATCACTTTTCCAGTGAGCCTGGGTTGACAAACTTCAGTCTGTAAGATTTTGTGGCACTTTGGTTGGGTGCAAATCCTTGAAATGCTCTTCCAGATTCCCAGACTCATTCGCCAGCATTCATTCTAGTCGGGAGGAAGAAAAGCTTTGGGTTACCAGCAGATCCATGTGCTTTGGTATGGCATTTGTTGGCAGCAGCTGCTGCTCTGACACTACTGAAAACCACGGCCAAAGTCATCGAGTTAGTTTGTGCCAAGCCACAATAATTGCTTTACCACCATAGAAGATGGATCAACAACTGAAAAAACATACAACTCATATGCAATTACAAAATACAGACCACACAATCTTATTGACTTATCCTAAACATCCTCAGAATAAATAAAAATAGATACATAGGAGAAAATTATTGGCATCCAGCAAGTCTATAGAACTATAAAAGTAATGGGATTTGCATAACTCTGACTTTTGATTGCAGACTTTGTTATCTTGGAAATCTCTTTGAAAACTCTATAGAAGACCCTGAGTTTTTTCTCAGGAGAAACATTTGAGAAGCAGGAGACTTTCGCAATCACAGATCTCAGGGAGGGCAGTAACAGAAATCCCTGAAATTTGAGATGGATTTAAACAAATCTGGCTTGATGTATACTCGAAACTCTCAAAGTTTCAAAGAGTCATGTGGTACCAGAAACTGGATGATCTCAAAGAGGTCTGAATATGCGACATCTCTGTTGAGAGTACGGATGTGTAAAATAAAACAGGCCTGACTTCAAGGTCTGCTTCTGTGGGAACAAGTAGGTCTCTATGCTTTCTTCATGCCTTTACTTTGCATAGCCGCCAAGTTGAGATTTGGCCACTGTGCGTTCGGTAGCTGGGCTTGGATACTTATCGAGGGGAAGAACGAATATCATGTTGACAGAGAGAGAGGGGAGGAGATTTCAATAACTCCCTTTTCCACCAAAAGCCTCTTTTCTTCTCACTCTTCGCTCCCCCTCTCCTTTTCCTCCTGAGGAGAATGAGTGGGGAGGACGGAGAATAATAAATAACTTCATCATTCCAGTGTCTAATTTCAAAAGCGAGGTGAAAGGGAGGGTCGGGATATGATGAAGGAAGTAGAGGTGGACTCCTGGGAAGAGCCATCTAATGATCTGGGACCCAAAAGCGAGGGTGGGGAGGAATGGGCCTTGCAAATTAGATCTGGAGCCACCCAGCCTTTCCTCTCCTGGAGACTATAGCATTTCAGCTGAGGACAAAGCCTCTTGCATCCGCGGCTCTACCGGCAGCACAGACTGCGTGTGAACTCGTGCGAGGAGGAAGGATGAATCATTTCAATTTTTGAATGTGAAACATAAAACATTTTCCATTCAAAGAAAAATATTTCTGGTGTCATTTTTGATGCTACAACACTCTATCTCAGCAGTCGACTATAAATAAGCCATTCGTTGGTCAACTTCCTGAAGAAAACTGTGACCCAGTGGTTCTTTCAGAAAATTGCTCTGACTGAGCAGTCAAAACTGGTGAGAAAGAAATACACTTTAACATACTTTTCCTATTTATTTAGTACTCATTGAAGAAAATATGAAAGTATGAACTGAATGTAATATTTTCAGACATTCAATACAATTATGAATCCCTATAGTCAACCCAGTCTCATTGAAAATACATGGCTCTACCTACATTTCAGCTAATCTCAGAAACATACCTCACAGTTCATGAACCTGGAGCAAGGAGTTGTAAAAATACCAGTAAGCTTGAATAATAGCTTATGAAAGTGATTCGCACTTGTAGATGAAAGTCATAATGCCATTTAAGGGAAATATAATATGTACAGTCATTATCACAACATATACCCCAACAAAGTGACCAAGAGTTTTATGTGACTCTTAAGCTTAGAAATGTTTCCTATTTCTTCTGTATCCTTTTTATGTCCTCTCTTCTTGACCGAGCCATCAGATTTCTGCTGTTTTTTTTACTTTGTTTTCATAGACCTGCAATTAGGAATGAACAAAGCGTGAAGATCGAATCCAGAGTGCCATGGCACTCCAAAATCAACTCTAAAGTCCATGACTCTCTTGTGCAAATATTCCTGTAATGCTTTTTTTAACCCTCATCTTCCAAAAATAGAGTTACATTAGCAAACGTGAGAGAGATAAAGTGTGGATGAAAACATAAGCTGCGTTTCCACCGCAGGAACTTTCCCCAGGAACTAGGGACTTTGGGCCGGTACTCGTTGTGTTTCCAACGCAGGAACCAGGATCTAAATAAAGTTCCGGGTAAAACATTGCCGCTCAGAAAGTCCCTGCTGGCGAGGTAGTACTTTTTTAAAGGTCCGGAACTTTCGGGGGCAGGACTTGAGCGCTGAACATGCTGATTGGTTGAGTTCACGCAGTATTGTATTTCAACCACCATTTGCATATATATATATTTTTTAATATTACTGTTATTGTGTCATGAAATGTAGCTTTTAAAGTATTTCAGGTGAGAATGTAGTCGTTTAAAACTAATATCTGCGGTTTATTTATAAAAACAGCGCCTATTTGAAAATGTGCTTCGCCGATTTCGGAGATGGGAGGTCCATGCAATCAGCCGGCGCTCAGTGCTCATGTATCCCAATGAGAGCAGCCTCAACTCGGTTAGTCCTTCTGACATTTGCCGCTGGCTCTGATGTCTCTGTAGTGGATAAACATAACATATAATTCGTTTTGGGTAAATCTTAACAGGTAATCTTTAGTCTTTATTCTATTAAAATTAAAATTAAAACAGGCAATGTTTGATATAATATTTTGTTTCATTGCAATGTAGGCCAAGTACGTTCCCTGAACATTTCTGCGGCTATTATTATGTTTAAATGAAAACGAAAAGGGGCAGTGGTGTTTGATATATGTTGTCTTATTGTAAATACAGTGAGGAAAATTGCAGTAGCCAAGGTGAGCTGACTGATGTTATCAAGTACGCTGCTGTTTGCAGAATTTCCGAACTTGTGTCGTCCCGTCCGCGGGAGTTCACACTCCTGAGTTGAACTTGCGAAGTCCGAACTACCGAGGATGCAAGTCCGAAATTTGTGTACTTGGTATTGAAACGCGCGCAGACCTACGTCACCAGACTATTTGCCTATTCTTCTCGGTACTTTAGTCCGCGATGGAAACGCAGACAGCAACAGGGAAAAAAGTTCCTTGGAAGAAAAGTTCCTGGTACAATTGTTCAGGGTGATTTAGGTGGAAACGTGGCTAAAGTTTCCCACCTCCCATTGCAACTGCTTTCTTCAAAGTGCATTCCACCGAAACAATAACTACATATGGGTGTGGAACAACATGAAGGTTAGCAAACAATGACAGAAATTTAATTTTTGAGTGAACTATAGTTTTATATTTTTGGTTAAGTTGATTTCTCCAAGCTGCAGTGTGTGAATTGCCTCTCTGACATGAATGCAAGTTTGACAATGCTAATTTTTTAGAAGCAGATGTGGCATTTACATTTATGCATTCAGCAGACGCTTTTAACCGAACAACAATAGAGGAATATAAGCAATTTGTCACAGAGCCAAGCAATACAATGCCAGATTCATTGGAAAGCTAAACTAGAAAACAAGCAATGGAACCCTGTTTCTACCACGTAATAAAAAATAAAAACAATTAACAAGGTAATTGCGACTTTTTATCTCATAATTCAGACGTCTCACAATTTATTTCTCGCCAAAAAAGGGGGAAAAAATGTCAGAATTGCAATATATAAACTGTCAGTTCTGAGAAACAAAATAAGAACTGCAAAATATAAACTCAGAATTTTGACATTTTCTCTCACAATTGTGGGTTTGTGTCTCACAATTCTCTTCGCAATTTTGTTTATTTGTAGTTCCGACATTTTTCTCAGAATTGTGATAAGTCCAGATTGTGAGAGAAAAAGTAGCAATTACCCGTTTTTACTCACAATTCTCACTTTTATGTTTCCTCAACGAAACAAAAATAAAACATTGTCTTTTTTTTCTTGCAAATGTGAGTTTGTCTCGCAATTCAGAATTGCAAATTTATATCTCACAGTTTTGTTTATATTTTGCAATTTTTACTTTTCTCTCAGAATTGCGAGAAAAAGTCAGAACAGTGAGATATACAATCAAAACCCCAAAAAAGGTGTAATTGTGAGATAATATGGAATATGTGGAAATGGGATTCCATATATAATGGAATATAAAGAAGAAATTGCTTTTGGCAATGTCAATGAGACGTGACAACGCATGGATTGGGATAAGTCCTATACGAGGCCCATTCAATGTATGTATATTTCCTTCCACACTGAGCTACAAATTGCTTACTTGCAGTTGCTTCTGCACAGCTGTCTTGCCAATGAGAAAATTATTCAGCATTATCAGTTTTATGAATTCATTTTTATTAGATTCAATTAAAAAAACTTAAGCCAAACAAAGAGAGTGGTGCAAATTAAGTCACTTCAATATTTTCTCATAGTTATTACTTTATAGGTGAAGACTTCTTATTACGCACATCTTTGTAGTAACTGTTCTCTTTCTTCTTTGACCCTTGTGCTGACAGGCTCTCGTCCAATTTTCCTCTATAAAAGAATGAACAGAGAAAACGCTGACTGACATCAAAGTCAAACTAGAAAATAAAATCACATTGGCAAAAAAAGTTCTTGGCTCCTCATTGCTCATTCCTCAAAACCCAATATCTCGTCATAGCTGTAAGTTTATGGAATTATGACCTGGGCATATATATACGGAAAATGCTGTTAAACACTGCGAGTGAAACCTGCAACAGCTGACGGAGCGCAGCAAATAAACAAACCCACAGAGCAATGGCATTACTCTCCTACTTATTAAACGTGTTTGGCTTCGGTATGTTTGTTTCAATTTTTCGCAAAATTTACGACAGGCTTTACTTTCATGTTGGCTGAGTTATGTAGTGCTCTCTGGCAGAGTTACAGTAGGAGCTTTGAAGTGCAGCCATAAATGCTGCACGTACGCGGCCAACATTGGATGCTGCTATAGAGGTGGAAGCAGGACACAGATTCGAGCAGTCAGCGGGGGGGAGATGAGTGTTAAAGCCGTCCTGATATCACCAGCTCAACTCCAAGCTTTTGCAGACCACATGAGAGATGAAAGTGCACCGTACTTTTTAGCCACGCCAGAACGCCGGTCAAGGAGTGGAGCACACACAGTTTCATACAAAAATGTTATCTGGATCACAAATGTCAAAATGAAAGACAGGTGCTATAATATATTTATTACACAGTTCAGTTTGAAACATGCACTTATGTGACGGCAATACATGCATATTAGCTGGTATTTTAAGGTATATGTTAAGTGCATGATAGGTTTAAGTAAAGCTGCCACCCCTTGTGAAAAAAAAGAGTACTTATATTATTTTATATTTAATACTGAATATAATGTTTTTGGACAATTAATTGCATGTTAATTGCCATTAAATGTTAATGTTTTATAGTTTATAGCAATTTTGGAAATATGGTTAAAGTGTTACTGCTGAATGTATACTGACAAACATTTATGGTAAACTAAAATATACTTTACTGTCATTTCTACTGAAACTTGTAGGTCATGTATTTAAATATGTTTGTAATTACATCTGTGTCCCTGGAGCACAAAAGCAGTGTTAAGTCGCTGGGGGATATTTGTAGCAATAGCCAACAATACATTGTATGAGTCAAAATTATAGAATTTTTATTTTATGCCAAAAATCATTAGGATATTAAGTAAAGGTCATGTTCCATGAAGATATTTTGTAAATTTCCTACTGTAAATATATTAAAACTTAATTTTTTATTAGTAATATGCATTGCTAAGAACTTCATTTGAACAACTTTAAAGGCGATTTTCCCAATATTTAGATTTTTTTGCACCCTCAGATTCCAGATTTTCTAATAGTTGTATCTCGGCCAAATATCCTAACAAACCATACATCAATGGAAAGCTAATTTATTCATCTTTCAGATGATATATAAATCTCAATTTTGAAAAATTGACCTATATGACTGGTTTTGTGGTCCAGGGTCACATTTGTAATTTACATTAAGTACAATTTAGTACATTTAAAATACATTAACTTATTTAAAATATATCAACCTAATGTAATACTGAATAACACACACTATTTAAAGTTATAATCAAGTACTTTACATGTGCGTTATTATGTTAGTCAACATCAAAGTAGGAGTACAGTTAAGTGGTTTGTTTCATGAATATTAAATGCAAGTACTATTTTTAAAAATTTACTTTTAAGATTTGAAGGACACAAGTCCACATTGAGTACAACTGAGTGCACTTCTTATTCACAAGGGACAGGAAAACTGATTTACATAATTTCACAATTGCACTATTAGCAGTAGATAAACAGAAATGTGTTTAAAGCAAGCATACATTTTCTAGCAGCCATAATGGCAGTTATGCGTCAAATGAAGGGGAAAATGTTTTGGCCATGTTTGCTCCATTACCTGATTTCCATAACTCTTTCAGTGAATCATGTGCTGAAACCATGCAAAAAGCACAAGCAAATAGAACACCATATCCACAATCGCAATACAAAATCATAATATAATGCACTTCAATTGAAGAGAGACTTCTAATGCGTGAATGACCAGCGGATGACCTGCAAGCTTCATTTCTGTGGAAGAGGAGCCTTGAACACTCATCTGGAGGCCATCATCCTCTATTCGCACTGAAAACTTAAATCACCTCAGAATGGGCTGACTCAGAATGGTCAGTTGTTTTAGTCATTGCTATGCTTAGTATGAATGTGGCAAGTCTTTCATCAACACTGACTGATGAGCACTAAGTGGTGCGCCATGAGAGCCTCACGGGGGATGAACCAGTGAGATCATGCTTTAAAAAAAGAACAACATGAAAAGAAAACTCAAAGAAAAACAATGTGATGAAAAATCACAGCCGTCAGAGAGCAGTTCCTCCATTTTAAACTGTCTAGTATGATAAAAGCAGAGAAAGGTATTAAGTTAGTTGACGTGACATGCTTTGTTATATGTCCAAGGTGTCATAAAAGTCTTTTGTAGAATGTGTGAATATATAATATATATATACAGTATATAATAGAATGTTTAATTAATGCATGAAAATGCTTAAAAAAATATGAATGCTTTATTCTGCATGCATATTTTAGATCCCTTAATCTTTAAACCCCATACCTAAACTTAACAACTACCTTACTAACTAGCAAACTAGAAGTTTATTGAGGCAAAATAATTAGTTAACAGTCAGAATTGGTCCCCAAACTAAAGTGTGACCTTACATTTCTAAAAATGTAACCTCTCATAGTTTTTGAGCTAGATTTTTCTTTTCAATCTTGGGTGCTCTTACTTGTCATTCACCCAAACTTCAGAAAAAGGGTAACACATATAGTGTGACACTATATTACTTTTAATGTGGTGTGGTAAAAAGTAGTCTTTGCTCAACCAGGAAGAACAAACACCATCTAAAAGACATCTGGAGGTGATTTGTGCCTTTTAACTGTTTCTTTATCACTTTTTTGCCATTGGTACATTAATATCACTGTTTCTGTGTGACATTGTTGCAGTGTGCTTAAGGTTCAAATGAAAGTTTAGGTAAAACATGCTCCTTTAATATCCCACCAATCACAACACAAAGAAAAATAAACATCTGCTTACCCATTTATATGTTTCTTCCAACCATGAGCCTTTAGTCTATTGTGATCTTCTACATCCAGTCTCTAATGAGAAATTGAAAGTCTTGAAGCACAAGAGACCATAGCCTCATTCTTGGGTTTGTGTCATTATCTGTGCCACTGAAAGCAGAAGATGCACTTTCAGTATAAACTATGTCTGAATATGTAATAGATACAGGCCTTCCTTCCCGATAGCTGAATACTCTGACTCTACAGGGGGCTTGATCTCTAGAAGGTCACTAGATGTTCCTGGGAAAAGCTTTGACTCTTGGAAGATGAAGGATAGAGGGGTCTAGTGAGCCCAACTTGTTCTGAGGTAAATGCCCCATAATGAACACTTCTTTAGCCTCATGTGTCCATGTCACATTTTCCAGCTGTCTTTTCCATGTCGAGTCTGTGAAGGGGCAGGCCAACAAGAAAATAAATTGGGAGAAAACAAATATAGTAGTCTGCCAACCTATGGAAGGCTTCAACCTTCTCCTGGAGCTTTACCAATCTCCTCTGTATTAAGCCCATTTATTTGAGCCTAACCAGCACCTTCTGGAAACCAAGAAGATGCTTTTCAAGTACTCTGAAGGAATCGCAACATCTCCCAGGTAGGCCAAGCCAAGATGAAGGTGGAGTCTTGCTGGATGCTGTAAATGAAGAGTTTAGGATTAGCAGCTAAAAGAAAAGATTAAACACTAAAGGCTTGTTCACACCGGGACGAATATCGCGTGTGATTATCGCCGACATTTAACGCCTCATGACTAAACAAAGGTGAATGTGAGTGTGCACACCGACGCGCAAAACGCGAGGCGTAAAAGCGACATTTTTAAAAAAACCGCCTCCGGCTAATTTTCTTGGTTTGACACGCCGCGTTACAAACTAGCCGACCAATGAGATTGGCGCTTTTGTTCACGTGCCTGGAACTGCTGAAGTTACAGTAAAACACGACTTGGTGGCGCTCAAGCACAAAACGATCTTGCCGAGCACACATTGATACCTAACGACGAAGAGGAAGTAAGTAGACCAAGAAGAAGCATCGAGGCAAGATGAATGTAGAGCTGCTGGTCTCATTGGTGTCTGAACACAATCGGCTTTATACGTGACAGTGACTACAAAAATCTCGATAAGAGGGAGTTGTTATGGAGAAGAATTGCCATCTAACGTCAGGGAGTGAATTTGCAGGTTCACTCGGCTCATCGCCTGCGAAAATCGCTTGGGTATGAACACAAAAGACACGTCGAAAAATGTTGGCGATAAGCGTGCGCGATAATCGGGGCTTAAGGCTACGTCCACACGAAGCCACAGCTTTCCCTATCCAATCTTTTTTTCCCCTCATCTCAAGAAATATCTGCATCCACACGAAACCATGAAACCGACACAAAACGATGTAGTATACGTGCCAGACCAGCATGTGACGCTGTAATTCTGCCACAGAGATACACTAAAAATGGAGAAGAAGACTTGGACTATGCGCATAAACCTTGCGCGCGGTATACAAACGAACATGGAACAATACATTTATTAATCTGGGTTAATGTTAGTTAATAAAAAGACAATTGTTCAGTGTTTGTTCATGTTTTTGTTGCTGTTACGTGACGTAGCGGTGTCTGACTAGGGGCAAGACGTGGGCTGATGACGTCATCGTTGCAGAAAATATACGGATTCGCTGTCCACACGAAAACGCAAGGGCGGCGTTTTCAGATTTATCCACTCTGGGACCCGATTTCTAAAAATATCGGTTTCACTCTCCCAAAACGCCGGATCAGTGTGGACGAAACGCCTATATGATACAAAGTGTATGCGTATACAGCTAAATGCGTCTCCATGTGGACGGGGCCTAAAGGGGCCACTATTTTGAGATCAGTTCAACACAGTTCAGCCATTGCAATTAAAGCTTCCAAACAAACTGTCCCTGGAGCAATAAAACAAACCACGACATCCCACAGAGCAAGGACAAATGCCACAACCTCAAGCGTCAAACACGCGACAGCCACAGCCTCTCTTTCAAACACAGCCAGGAAGAAACACCAACAACAACAAATTCATGGGGATTGAAGCAAAGAGTCTATTTTATGAGAGAAACCTTAAGAAAGTATTTGTTTTGTAAATGCAATTGCGTATTGTTTTTTTAGGTTTTTATTAACATCTTGGTTACTATTTCACATTAATGTTTTTTTTCTTTCCATACAAAGTCAATATTCTTGTTGACATGTTGATATGTGTTCATAGAGATTTGGAATAACTTGAGGGTGAGTAAATTATGGTAGCATCTTCATTTTTGTGTATACCTTTAATATGATATAAATAGACACATGATATAATAAAAAATCTGCTTTAATAAAACATAAATAAAGGTGTAACCTTTTTTATGAATCTAAAAGCGGACATGAGGAATCAAATTTCCTTTGATCTTTTGACATCTTTGAGCTCACTGTACTATAAATAATACTAAGCAATTAAGCAATTACTCCATTCATACTGGATTTGATCAAAACCCTACAGCATTAAGCAAATAATCTATAAACAGTCATAGACCTTGAATGATTTCTTCGCTAGCAGTTGAGATTAATTACATTATCTCAGTTATTACCATGTGAACAGTTTACAGGATTTGACATACTTTGCCTTGTGTCAATGTCAGATCCACTATCAAACAGCCTATAGAGGGCAGACATAAACAGTAGGGCTGGGTAAAAAATATCGATATCGCGATATTAATCGATTCTCATTTTTAAGGAACGATATCGATTCTTAAATGCCAAGAATTGATTAGTCTAGCCTGTTTTCAGTTAATGGACGGAACATTGAAGGGCACCTCCCATCCAATAAATCGCGATAAGCATTGTGCTTTGGTACTTTTAATATGAAACAATGTCTCAGATTTCAAAATAGTTTCATTGTATTGCAGTATTCAAACAATAAATGCCGTTTTGGTGCTGTTTAATGTAGAGTGACAGATCGCTGTAGCACCTAAGTTCAACAGATGCAGCAGAGCGAGGCGCACGTGAACTGATCGTCTCCTCCACATTAATACTACCAGCTTCGGCACAAAATAAACATGACTAAACATCCGAAGGTAAGTTAAAAGAAAGAGTATAACTTTACAAGCCATATCCTGTCTCATGTAATCTCTCAATCAGTGTTTCAGCCGCGCAAAGATGTCAATATAACGGCTTGTAAACAAT
>NW_015505437.1:1376681-1437069 GCF_001515645.1 Sinocyclocheilus grahami | reverse complement strand
AATAAACTGTAGAGAGGGGCATTTTGCTAAATATATGCACCATATAACATATTCATTATACATTTTACTGTTCTTCAATGTTTAATTTATGTTTGAATAAATCCATCAAGTTTTTATGACAGCCAACATTATGTTTATATTTCAAACAAATTAACTGAAGTAGAAATATTGTTATGTAATAGTAACTTTAATAAGCCTATTTTAAAAACTTCATTAAGTGTAATTTTAACAAATCAGTCAATTTTAACCTTCAGTGTGATGTAGTACCAACTGACTCTCATATATATTTTACAGCATTAGTTGAGAGATTTTTTTCCTTGAAAAAATTTGGCATGTATTGTACCTGATATATATCCAAAATAATAGATATTGAATTGAATCGAATCGAATAGAAAAATAAACTGTAGAGAGGGGCATTTTGCTAAATATATGCACCATATAACATATTCATTATACATTTTACTGTTCTTCAATGTTTAATTTATGTTTGAATAAATCCATCAAGTTTTTATGACAGCCAACATTATGTTTATATTTCAAACAAATTAACTGAAGTAGAAATATTGTTATGTAATAGTAACTTTAATAAGCCTATTTTAAAAACTTCATTAAGTGTAATTTTAACAAATCAGTCAATTTTAACCTTCAGTGTGATGTAGTACCAACTGACTCTCATATATATTTTACAGCATTAGTTGAGAGATTTTTTTCCTTGAAAAAATTTGGCATGTATTGTACCTGAGGTTAACATGATGCATGGTTTAAATTGCAAAGTGAGAACAATACTCTCACCCTTTCCCCATTTCTGTTACAAGAACATCAGAATATTGCATATATCGAGATAATGCAGAATATAGTTTCATGGCTGTTTAGAAATGTTTATAGCCAGTCACTTTTCTCAATTCACACCTATTAAAAAATTTTCATTCAGGACCTACATCAAGCACTATGTACTTGCATAAAAATCCCTGTCTAATAAAAAGTTCCACAGCTCTGTTACATTGAACATCATTGTTTGCTCACAGAGATTTAGGAGATGTCTACAAGTTACTTTAAACACATACTGGGGTCTTATCTTTCATAAACGGCGTGCCGTTTCACTTGATTCTGGTCAATTTCAGTTGCTTTGAATGCTCGGACCACACATTCTGCGTCCTAAATCTCACCTCCTTCCACCTTTTCTCTCACTGTGTGGGAGGATGGACTACATTTGTGTGTAACTGTGTCTCTGTCTCCAATACTGACAATGGCTGGAGGAGATCCCCCACATGCTAAATCAGTCCTGTTTATTAGGGCTGGGTTTTGACACAAATTTCCAACCCGATCTCATGAAAGTGCGTATAAATAGTATAGCAAATAAAAACGAAAACTCGTGGTATTGATACGCAAAAATGGACTTTGGCATGTATATGCTACACAATGGGTAGGTTTAGGGTTGTGGGGTAGATGCGTATCATATGTACGCGAAAACTGCGTATCATATGCACGGCAACAAATTTTGTATCATATGCACGCGAAAACTGCGTATTATATGCACGCCAAAGTCCATTTTTGCGTATCAATACCACGAGTTTTCGTTTTTATTTGCTATACTATTTATACGCACTTTCATGAGATCGGGTTGGAAATTTGTGTCAAAACCCAGCCCTAATAAACAGGACTGATTTAGCATGTGGGGGATCTCCTCCAGCCATTGTCAGTATTGGAGACAGAGACACAGTTACACACAAATGTAGTCCATCCTCCCACACAGTGAGAGAAAAGGTGGAAGGAGGTGAGATTTAGGACGCAGAATGTGTGGTCCGAGCATTCAAAGCAACTGAAATTGACCAGAATCAAGTGAAACGGCACGCCGTTTATGAAAGATAAGACCCCAGTATGTGTTTAAAGTAAGTTGTAGACATCTCCTAAATCTCTGAGCAAACAATGATGTTCAATGTAACAGAGCTGTGGAACTTTTTATTAGACAGGGATTTTTATGCAAGTACATAGTGCTTGATGTAGGTCCTGAATGAAAATTTTTTAATAGGTGTGAATTGAGAAAAGTGACTGGCTATAAACATTTCTAAACAGCCATGAAACTATATTCTGCATTATCTCGATATATGCAATATTCTGATGTTCTTGTAACAGAAATGGGGAAAGGGTGAGAGTATTGTTCTCACTTTGCAATTTAAACCATGCATCATGTTAACCTGCAAGCTGGCCAAAGTCCTTTTTACCAACACTTGGCATTTGGTGAGTACTAATTCTGGATGCTGGTCCTGAATAGAAGTAAACAAGTGGAACTAGTGTGTTCAAATGTCCTGGTTTCACATCACTTAAAACTACTGTAAATATCCTTAAGTAGACATTTATAGCCTGCTTTCTACAGCCAACTTCTTAGTGATAATATAGTTAGAACTAAGGGTTTTATTAAATTAGAGAGTTTTTGGCATATTAGCCATGATAAATTTCAAGCACTGTGTTCAACTCAATTTCTGTTCTTTTGTTTTTATGTGTTTTTTTCTTCTTTGTGCTTAAGTAGCTTAACTTTTGCCTGTTTTTGTATTACGTGGATAATTACTAGACTATACAACATTTAGGTTTAGAATAACGTAAAGCAAGGCTTGGAGGCTACCAAAACTGGACTAGTGGGCAAATAAACTACTGTACTGAATATTTTCTCTTGACATAGCTACAAATAAATAAATAAAAATAAATCAGCTGTACTGCAACACCAAATTTTCACCATCAGAAAACATGGGACGAAAGGCATTTGTTTGCCTACGTATGTTGCTACTAACAAAAAACAAGAAATCATTCATTTGAGAGAAGTTTCGCTGTTTTTTTATTATTATTAATTGAACAGAATTACAATCTATACAGTAACAATAACAATACAAAAATATGGAATGCTAGGGGGAGATATAAACTAAATTATAGGAATACATTAAAAAGTGTACATGCTGGTCATGTGCTGGCAAAGGACCCGCATAAACCAGCAAAAGGACCAGCATAAACCAGCAAAGGACCAGCATAAACCAGCAAAGGACCAGTTTAAACCAGCATAAACCAGCAAAGGACCAGCTTAAACCAGCAAAGTACCAGTTTAAACCAGCATCCCAGCGTCAAAACATACCTAACCAGCATATGCTGTTTTTTTCAACAGGGTGAAGAAGGCATTTGAGCCGAAACGTTTGTGTCCTTGACCTATTGATGATAAATGTAGAATAAAACGAAAAGAGAAGACTGTTTCATGTGAGTGCGGATCATGGTTTTGTACAATAAGACTCTTAACTTTAGACACATTCATCGTGCAACTTGCTAATTAGCACATTATTAGGAAAGGCGATTTGCAAAGATTCATAAAAAACCTTACACTGGATCACGAATGATTCACGCAAACATAGACGCATTTAGGTGGATCAGGAGGAGCATTCCCTTCAAAAACAAATGTAATCCACTGCATCTTCAGCGGCTCAGATGTCGGGTGTAAATGATGACTGCTATGTTCATTATTACATCCAACAACAGAACACCTCAATCGCTTAGAAGCCATTCTTATCTACACCTGCTCCGGCGTCGAAAACAATGGTGGACTGATGACAGCTCACTCAGGGCGGGTCTGAGGTAAAACACCACTGTCAATCAACAATCGTGGGAGGGGCCTGGGTCTGTGTCACACAGCCAAGAACCTGAGAACGGCTTGATTTGAGAAAGGGGTTATCATTTAAAAGTAATAGCTGAATTATGTCATTTACTCAATCATTTACTTGTTATTTGTCAGGATTTTTAAAAAAAAAACACTGGGTGGATTTTTATCATTATAGGGTGGTTGTGAAACATAGACGCATTTAGGTGGATCGGGAGGAGCATTCCCTTCAAAAACAAATGTAATCCACTGCATCTTCAGCGGCTCAGATGTCGGGTGTAAATGATGACTGCTATGTTCATTATTACATCCAACAACAGAACACCTCAATCGCTTAGAAGCCATTCTTATCTACACCTGCTCCGGCGGTGAAACAATGGTGGACTGATGACAGCTCACTCAGGGCGGGTCTGAGGTAAAACACCACTGTCAATCAACAATCGTGGGAGGGGCCTGGGTCTGTGTGACATCACACAGCCAAGAACCTGAGAACGGCTTGATTTGAGAAAGGGGTTATCATTTAAAAGTAATAGCTGAATTATGTCATTTACTCAATCATTTACTTGTTATTTGTCAGGATTTTTAAAAAAAAAACACTGGGGGGTTTTTTATCATTTTAGGGTGGTTGTGTACACACACACTGCCAACACACATTTCAGTTCAAACAACTTGTAAAAGGGAATTTTGCATCCGATGACCCCTTTAAAAAAAAAAACTTAAAGCACAGTTTGTTCTGTGTGACATCACACAGACAGGCATCTGAGATCAGCTCGATTTGAGAAAGGGGAAAACATTTAACAGGATTTTTAAAAAAAAAACACTGGGTGGATTTTTATCATTATAGGGTGGTTGTGTACACACACACTGCCAACACACATTTCAGTTCAAACAACTTGTAAAAGGGAATTTTGCATCCGATGACCCCTTTAAAAAAAAAAACTTAAAGCACAGTTTGTTTCATTTGTATCTTTTGTATGCTATTGTTTTTGTCCTTTTCTTTTTTATTACTGAGTTTTGAATTATTTTCAATGACTTTTTTTGTTGTTGTTTTTTACTAATAGTTACCCCTAGTACTCTGCTGTGGTATTGAGAATTGTGGCATTTCGCTGGTCTCTAAAATGTAGATGTCATAGCAGCGCTGCAAAAAAATTTGTGACATTACGGTAAAATACCGGCAGCAGTGGTTGCCAGAACTTCACCGTAAAAAATATGGTAGCAACATTTTAGGTTTTACAGACTTAACTTAGATTCACAATAAAATACCGTATTTCAATCTGTTTTGAACCATTGTAATGCACTGATAACCACCAAAAACTTGTGGTGATGAGAAAGTCATATGATGAACCAACGCTCATCACAAACAGCTCTTCTACGAGCTGAGGAGGGCAATACTTATATATAGAAGGTGCACAGTGTAATTCACACAAACACTAAACCCCATCACGGTGACACACATGATACTGAAATAATGCAATAAACATTAATTTAACAACATTAGATGTAAGATTAAACCCTAGTGTACACAACTGATATGAAAAAACTAAGAAGAAACATGTTATTTCAACAAAAAAAACATTAAATATGAAGTGTCATGCAGGGAATTCTGGGAGTGTCAATTTATGGTTTTTCACTGTAAATTATACAATGACTTTCTTTTACCCTTCCAAAAACCGTATTTTTAACAGCATTTTACTGTAAAATCACATTAAATGTAATTACATTTATTCACCGAATACAGTATGGAAACTTACTGTTAACCAGTTAACAGGTTTTTGCTGTAGCATTTTTTCAGTCTTTTACTACAAAAATTTACTACTAAAATTACAATAATTTTTTACAGTGAACCTTATTTACAGTAAAAATATATTGTATATATATCGCTATCTTTAAATAAATCATTCATATAAAGTTTTGGTCATATGGCCCACTCATAATAGTTTTAAATAATCATGATTACAATATGACCAAAATATTGGTGGTTACTGTATGATTTTTGTCAGTATCGAGCAGCCCTAGTTTGCATTGTAGTTCATTTATTAAAACTTAATTGCAACAACTTCATAACTTAAATGAAGGTGCAATTCAAGCAGAAATTAATGTCATTCCAAACATTTTACAAACATTTCTCACGGCTCTGTAAATGCAGTAATTCATTTAGCAGTTTCTTCAGCTTTGTTTTGATTGAATTATCACTTCACTGCTATAATTGTTTGTTTTTAGGCCGTACACACCCATGCGAAGGGCTCAGTCTAGTGTGTGGTTCGATCGTCACAAGATTTCCCAGGACTGCCCAGAACATTTGGAGTCTATAGATTCCATGTGTGATCATTTAAGCGCCATTGTACAGGAGGAGATCCGAGCTGTAATCCCGAAACACAGGATGGTTATTGGTATGGCTACTGGCTTATCTCTCTCCTCCCCATCCATCTATCTCTCCCTACCTTATTGCTTTCCTCTGTCTTACACACTCTCACACTCCACTTGTTCCAAATTAAGCAGAGTCTCAGACCACTGCTCATAAGTCTCTCCCTCGTTGTGTTAAATGAAGAATGAAACTTATCAAGTTTCTTATTCCTTTAATTTGTTGCCAGAATGGGCCAAGAAGAATTTCTGGATGATTCTCGAGTTTCTGCTAAGCTTTATCTCAGAATATTCGGGTTATCGGGTCCACATATATATCACAAAGTGGCAGAAAATCATAAAGTAAAAAGAGATCTTAGCAGAACCCAGGTAAATTCCCTCAGGGTGTGTGACGAAGACCGGATAGACATTAAAACGAGGTTACGATTTGCTCAGAGAGTTAAACCCAATGGCAACATTCAAGGAAGGGTTAACCGACAAGCCAATAACACATACTGTAAATGCCCTGAAATAGTTACAAGTAAAACGTGAAGAGTGCAAAAAAAAAAGTCTTTGTGTGAAAAGGCTCTGTGTGGAAGGACAGAAAAGCCCCTGAACTCGGTTCCAAAGAAACTGATTCAAAAAACACATGTTCCTGTGAGACTGCTGAAATATTATCTTCCTAAATCATAACATTTTGTCATTAACTATAAATACTCATTGGAGTCACTCTGCATGCTGGAGAAACGAAGTGGTCTGTACGCTGAGTCCACTTCCCAGGCTGACGGACTGACAAGCGCCAGAACTTTCCATGGAAAACACTGTCATATATATATTGCGTTTTTCAACCTTTTAGGTGTCGTAGTTAATGGGAAAAGCCAAAGTCAAACATGCATGCACAGAATTTTTTAGCCAAACGGCATGTGGATTTCTCAGTAAGTTCAATATTAGGATGGAGTTCGTTGGTTTTGTCTCCGAGTAGTGCGTAAAAGGGAAGAGCAGTAGACCTGTTAATTAGTCCTGGTTACAACATCTCTATAAGAGGTTTGAAGAACATGTGAACTCCATCCATCCTCCATCTCAACCTGGCTCCTCTGACAGACTGATGGGTACTTGTTCACTTTCCCAGATGTAGTGCCCAGATTTACCCAGATGTGTAAGATTAAGCACAGGCATGAAAGAGGACTTCAGAATAATGGAGGTTTGATGAAGTGGAACTAAAGGCCAGCTTTCTTTTCTCTTTCCTTTTTTGTTTTAAATTTCATTTTGGGCAGATTGGCTACTGTAGACCACTTTGAATTGCATGCATTTATTAATGTCCTCCTGACTTAATTGCTCCATAAGGTTTTCATAACCTTCAGACATAAAAATTCTGTCACAGACTGTTTGCATGTAAACATTATTAACAATAATCACATCTGTATAATGCATTTAAAAATGCACTGATTAGGAGCAGTCACTGACCTGTAGAAGTGAAAAAATAACATACAATTTAAAAGATATAATATAAAAGTAGTGGTTGAATCAATGACTCATCAAGACCGAGGCATCTGCCACTGCTGAGTGAGAAAAGATCATGGAAAAGGGTTTACAACCTTGCTGCATGCCTTTCATTGAAACAAATTAAACATGCGACTGCTGGGTCCCGTGTCAAACTGATAGAACAAAAATTATAAATTTACATTTAAAGTGATGCCTTTCCCATCTAAGAAGTTCAGTTCAGCCTTAATCATGAAATGCCAGGGTTTCAAATTTCTATAGTCTTTCATTTTCAGACGCTGGCTCTGTTATTTGACACAAAAAGAAGTGCGGTATACTTTAACAAAAAGAGCACTTATTAAAGAAAGCATATGCATTGAAAGAGTACACCTAAGTGCAAACCATGTATTATGGTTTAAAATTATATTAAATGCAGTTAGCTGAACTTTTTTTTACCCACATAAGTAGGACTTAAATGCTTCTTTATATGTACATAATTTCAACTGAATGCTTGTCTAATGTCTGTATGTTTGACTCGAGGTGGCTTTTCGATGGGTGGCGCCATGGCATTAAACCTGGTTTGTAGGTTATCACCGGGATGTGGCTGGCATCTTCGCTCTGTCCAGCTTTCTTAAAGGGGTCCTATTATGCTTTTTCACTTTTTCAACTGTAGTTATTCTGTAATGTTGCTGTTTGAGCATAAAAAAGGTCTGCAAAGTCCACTTTCAAAGGAGATATTTTATTTAACAGAAATCACTTTTCTAAAACTACAACGAATGACTCGTTTGGACTACAACGCATATTTTCCGGGATTTGTGATATCACAAATATCGACGAATGGGACGAGACCTGGTTGAGCTGCACTAGAGAAGGTAACAAGTGTTATCACTATGTCTGAGACATGCTAGCTTTCCCAAAGCAGATGAACTTAGAGCGGTTACAATCATTCGGGTTTAAATCGCGCTCAAATTGATTTGATTTTGACGTAATATTTACACTGAAGCTCGTAGCATGCGGCTATGGTAAGGGGCGTGACATTTCCTGAGCAGGTGCCGAGTGCTGCCAATCACAACACACACTGGCCCAGCTAACCAATCACAGCACGCACTGGCCCAGCTAACCAATCACAGCACACACTGGCCCAGATAACCAATCACAACACACACTGGCCCAGCTAACCAATCACAGCACACACTGGCCCAGCTAACCAATCACAGCACATTTCGTATTTCAGAAGGTGGGCCTTCATTTGATACAGGAACTATTCGAGCCGTTCATGCCAGACTGAGGAGAGAGGTGTTGTAATAATGTAAAATATGTGAAAAATAATGTGTTTTTCGAACAACCAAGTATGAGAGCCTGTTCTAGCTCACCCCCAAAACAACATCAAGACTTTGTAAAAGAGCATAATAGGACCCCTTTAACAAGTTGTATATCAGGTAGTTAATAGCCTTCAGAATGTCTTATGACCAAGGATTTTTCATATCATTATGTCAAACACATCTCTAATCTTCGGCACAGGCAGTAGAAAATGCATCCCAATGGCCTCTACCTGAGCTGCTTCAGTTTCATGGCACAGCAGATGAGCTGGTTTTCCATAGCTGGGGTGAGGAGACCAACTCACCGTTAAAGAAAGCTGGCCTCAACACGTCTTTCCATTCCTTCCCAGACCTCAACCATCAGTTGTGTAACTGGAGTTACTGCGTTCCTGGATCCTGAAACTTTCCCTTTAGAGCATCAATAATGCTGGACAATGACCACTGCTTCCCAAAATCCTACAATAATCACCATGTACCCTCCCTCATGTCGTCACAAGATGCCATTTTATTAGTGTGTGTGTGTGTGTGTGTATATATACACACACACAACAACAACAACAACAAGTGTGCAGTATGCACTACCATTTAAAATGTTTAAATTTTGAAAGAAGACTTTCATGCTAACCAATTCTGCATTTATTTGACCAAAAATACTGTAAAATACAGTAATATTAGGAAATATTTTTGCAGTTTAAAATAACTTTTTTTTTATTTTAATATATTTTAAAATGTAATTTATTCCTTTGATAAAAGCTGAATTTATCAGAATTTTCCATTTTCTTCAGCATTTATTTAAAGCAGTTGAATCTTTTGAATACGTTCAACTGAATCTTTTGATCAAGTGAATGCATTCTTGCTGAATAAAAGTATTAATTTCTTTCAAAAAGAAAAACAAACCTGATCTTAAAATCTTAAAATCGCTCTTTATATACAGTGTTTATACTGTAAGTGAAGCTCCAAAACAAGAAAAAGGATAATAACATAATATTTAGGGTGAGTGAATGACAGAATTCAACTATTACTTTTAAATGATCTGCTTATTTGACTCCGAGTAAACTGCTATGTTTCTTCTTTTCCAACTTTGTGCATTGCACCTGCTGGAACTAATGCGTTCAGTGTGAAAAATCTGCAGTTTTTGCAACCATCCACATGCTTAATCAGAGTTAATATAGCTGTATAAACCTTGATTCACCAGCATGTGTTCCACCTCACAAAGACTCTACTTATTGTGCACATTTCATAGCCTGTAGCGCTGACCACTTTAAAGTGTTCAGTGGAGCACATTCTGCAGGCTGTGATGACTGTTCCATGGAGTCTGGTTTGGCTGTAGAGCCTGTGGTCAGGCTGAAGCGGCAGGTAGAGCCATCACACCGGAGGGGAGGAATGCCACTCGGCTCTGTGGTTTGGAGCCGGAATCCGGTCTGTTTGGCACCGTCTTGTTTCCTGCTGTGCGAGGTATCTCTCACTCTTGTTCTACCCGTTTTTTCTCTCCATACCATTATTGCTCGGCATGAAATCTGCGGTACACGTGTTTGGAGGTTTGCTCGAACAGTAGCTTCATTAATGGTTATTGGGAGGAAGTGGTTAGCAGGTTTTAAAGTCCTGTGGATGTAGTGAGGCTACAGTCCAGTACCAACATGCACCGTCTGGACACTGAGAATGACTTACCGACTAAAAGACCTTACTTAATTCATCAAAGATACTGCAAGTGTCATTTGTAATGGGCACAGTGAGAATATACACTTCCAGTCAGGAGTGCAAAGACTCCTGTTTTCCACATGCTAGAATAATAGTAGTCGTCAAAAGTATGAAATGGCACAAATGGAAGTATGGGAATTATGTAGTGACCAAATTTCCCATATCTGAGCTTTTTCTTTGTCTGGATTCCAGCTGTGCTCACTTTGGATATCATCTTAACCAACCGTACATTGCGGGTGCTTTTATTCATTGTTGAAGAAGTTCCTACACTACTGTTTAACTTTTTTTAAATAAATTAATACTTTTAATTAGCAAGAATGAATTAAATTGATCAAAAGTGACAGTAAATGCATTTGTAACAAAATTCCATTTCAAATTAATGCTGTTCTTTTGAACTTTCTATTCGTCAAAGAATCCAAAAAAATCAAATGTATCAGTTTCTACAAAAATATGAAGCAGCACAACTGTTTTCATCATTGATAATAATCAGAAATGTTTCTTGAGCAGCAAATCAGCATATTAGAATGATTTCTGAAGGATCATGTGACACTGAAGACTGGAGTAATGATGCTGAAAATTCTGCTTTGATCACAGAAATAAATTACATTTAACAGAATGCTTAAATAGAAAAGAGTTATTTTAAATTGTAACAATATTTTTAAATATTACTGCTTTTACTGCACTTCTGGTCAAATAAATGTAGCCTTAGTAAGCAGATCACGAGAGAAAAAAATGTATTCTACACATGACAGTATTAGTGTGCATGCAGTTCTCAGTTTGCACAGTCAGCTGGATTCTGCACAGTCAATTCATTTAAAAACATCCCAGTGTGTTTATTTCCAGATTTTGCTTCAGTACAGCAACACTAAAACACACTCAGCTTGAGCACAGGAGAAAGAGCTGGAGAGTCAAAAGTAAATGGTTTCTAAACAAAACTTTATTTGCATTACTTATATATGCTCACTGTCATTCCACCATATAAACTGTATACTCAGAATGTTTTGGCAATGGGAAGCCATTTCTTACTCGGCCAGTGAGGCTTGTTAAATTCAGCTGCATTCCAAAACTTATGTAACATCCTGTTCTATTCAGTAGCGTATTAAGTGCTGCATCAGTTGCTCTGCAAACATCTTGCACACTAGACCATTTTTCTGAATCATGCAGAAATGCTAAATTGGGTCTTGATGATCAACAGTTTTTCAGTGTTGTTCACAGTAGCACGCTCATTCATGGCATTTATGAGGGGTGTCCGGTTAGTTGTTTAGGAGTTCTTCTGATGAGAGAGAACCAGCATGTTAAAAGACCTGCCATTATGCAAGAATAATTGCTGTTAATAGAATAGCAAGGAACGGCTGTTACTGGTGCATACTGGCCCACAACAAGTGCTTAAAATGTTTGTCACAGAGTAGGGAGTGTTAAGGAAACTCGTTTGAAAATGTAAAAATAATTTCCTTCGGTGATGCTATAGTAGCACCAATTTCACATTTCACCTTCAAATTATACGTAAACATCATTACTTATACAAACAAGACCAGTATTAAAACAAGAATATTTGCTGCTGTGTGAAGCAGGGTTATTGAACTAAAACTAAAACCATAAAAATAATTTCATTTTCGGGTGAACTATCCCCTTAAAAAAAACTATAGACATTTTTAAAATAATAACAATAATAAATATAGCTGCAAGCAGCAATTAACGGGCCAAGCACAACAGAGGTAAAATGAAAAGCTAAGGCCAGGGTTCTCCAACCCTGCTCCTGGAGAGCTACTGTCCTGCAGACTTAAGTTCCAACCCTGCTCCTGGAGAGCCACCGTCCTGCAGACTTAAGTTCCAACCCTGCTCCTGGAGAGCTACCGTCCTGCAGACTTAAGTTCCAACCCTGCTTCAACACACCTGTCTGTAATTAAGTAGCCCTGAACACCTTGATTAACTGGTTCAGGTGTGTTTGATTAGGTTTGAAGTTGACATAGGAAAAATAGGTATCGTTTGATTCGGTATGCCACTCTGAATCTAACGAGACCAATCTACTGATTTTTGGTATATCAAAAAGCTTTTGTTAACTTTTGCCAGAATGCTCTGAAGATGATCTATGCCAATTTTGGTGAAAATTGGACAAACTATCAAGGACGAGTTTGAAAGTAGATTTTTTTTTGGAAAATTCTAAATTGCAAGATTGAAATGTAATTGTTGGTGTACATTTGACTCGGCCAAGGAATCAGAGGAAAAAATAATTTTGCTTTTAGACCTTACGATTCAAAATTTATTAGCAGAAACATGAGTGCAAATTTGACCTATTGGTGGCTAGAGAGCTTGAGTTAGGGACTCCAAATTTGCTGTGGTTAATGATGAGACTGTCCTCTATCCGTGTGCCGTATTTCATAACTTTCCTGCAAGCGATTCTATAAGATTCATAACAATACACTAAAGCTTTTGAAAAATATAGCATTTTACTAAAAATAGTCCACTGGATTTTACTGAAATGATCCACGCTCAAAATTAAAATTTCGTCATAGGAAAATTTAGTATCGTTTGATTTGGTACACTGCTCCGAATCTAACAAGATCTAATTCTTATGATTTGTGGTCAAACTGATCACAAATTATAAACAAAAATGTCAAATTTTGAACAGTTGGTGATGTTGTGCCAAAACTACTCATGCTCCCTCAGGTCATGCTTGGTATAACACGCACCAATTTGGTCTGAATCCGCTAAAGCATTGGCGAAGATATAGCCTCAAGTCCATTTTTGCACAAATTTTGATTCTAGGCCTTATGGTTCAAAAGTTCTAGGCAGAAACATGAGTGCAAATTTGGCCTGTTGGTGACACTAGAGAGTCTGAGATAGAGCCTCCAAATTTGCTATAGCTAATATTGAGACTGTCGTTTATCTGTGTGCCAAATTTCATAACTTTCCCTTAAACAGTTCTATGGGCTGCCAAGAAGAAGATGAAGACGACAACTAACGGATACAATAGGTGCCTAAGCACCTTTGGTGCTTGGCCCCTAAAAAAATACAACAACACAATAAGATTACTAAAACTTTTACTGAAATTAAAAATATATTTTTTAATCAAATTTTGAACAGTTGGTGATGTTGTGCCAAAACTACTCATGCTCCCTCAGGTCATGCTTGGTATAACACGCACCAATTTGGTCTGAATCCGCTAAAGCATTGGCGAAGATATAGCCTCAAGTCCATTTTTGCACAAATTTTGATTCTAGGCCTTATGGTTCAAAAGTTCTAGGCAGAAACATGAGTGCAAATTTGGCCTGTTGGTGACACTAGAGAGTCTGAGATAGAGCCTCCAAATTTGCTATAGCTAATATTGAGACTGTCGTTTATCTGTGTGCCAAATTTCATAACTTTCCCTTAAACAGTTCTATGGGCTGCCAAGAAGAAGATGAAGAAGACGACAACTAACGGATACAATAGGTGCCTAAGCACCTTTGGTGCTTGGCCCCTAAAAAAATACAACAACACAATAAGATTACTAAAACTTTTACTGAAATTAAAAAAAAAAATTTTTTAATCTAATTTAAAACTTTTACTAAAATTGAAAATAAAATAAAAATAATCTTATTTATTTTTAATCTTAAAATAACAGGGTCTCTTTCGGTCTTGTGGTCTCCTTCCACAAGTTAAGGCCTTAAATCTGAGCCAAAAGTCTTACACAAATTCTTGTTTTTTGGAGAAACTGAACAAAATTAAATGAGTTACTGCTTAAAACAAGAACAAATGTCAATGGGGTATGAAAACTTTTTCCCGTTTGAAGGAAGTTTATTTTTTTCAGAGCGCATGAGCAGAATTTGTTCTTGTTTTAATCATAAACACTTTATCAGAGAACAAGACTTACCTTAAGTATTTTTCCCTAAAAAAATACAACAACACAATAAGATTACTAAAACTTTTACTGAAATTAAAAATATATTTTTTAAAATCTAATTTAAAACTTTTACTAAAATTGAAAATAAAATAAAAATAATCTTATTTATTTTTAATCTTAAAATAACAGGGTCTCTTTCGGTCTTGTGGTCTCCTTCCACAAGTTAAGGCCTTAAATCTGAGCCAAAAGTCTTACACAAATTCTTGTTTTTTGGAGAAACTGAACAAAATTAAATGAGTTACTGCTTAAAACAAGAACAAATGTCAATGGGGTATGAAAACTTTTTCCCGTTTGAAGGAAGTTTATTTTTTTCAGAGCCCATGAGCAGAATTTGTTCTTGTTTTAATCATAAACACTTTATCAGAGAACAAGACTTACCTTAAGTATTTTATCTTCTGAAGTAAATGTATCTTGATTTAAGACTCTTTAGACATTTGCACTGGAAAGCAAGACAAAAACACAGATGAAGAACAGTACTTTTTGCAGTCTGATCAGAAGGTGCAGTAAAAGTTATTTTCAAAAAATTAATAAAGATCTCTTGGAAGTTGTATTGTCAAATTTTGAAGTGCTGCTAATACAACTTATGTGCTTCCTAGACATTTTGACAAATTGTGTTTAGTTTATTCCCTAAATTTCCTTTATTTGGTCTCAAAAAGGTCTTAAAATGTCTTCGATTTAACTTCAAAAAACCTGTATCTCGCTCTGCTCCTCATCCAGCGGCGGAGCCAGACTGCAGCTCAGGCATTTTATGATTTAACTGCAGGGATAGATGACGGTAATGAAGACGGCTCCTCACCGTCTGCTCCTCATGGGGTAACATCAGGTGAGGAAATGAACACACATCAGTGTCTTTTAAACTTGATGTCTTTAAAGGGAGTAGTACCTCAGTACATCATTTACTCGAGCCATATGAATGGGTCTTTTTGCTGTGGGGAATCTTCATGTGTTTTTTGTCAAACGAGCAAAGCACAAGGCCGAAAAACACCATTAAGGCATAATAAAAGATTTCCATAAAATCTGTGCACCATTTTCCAAGTCTACAGAAGCCGTCAAGTCAAATTTGTATACGAATCAGTCTGGACCAACAGATTCATTGAATGGAATTGGTTCAAAAGGATGATCGAATGAATGATTTATTTGCAGAAGATTCAGTCTGAATACACAGCTACTGATGGATGTTTGATTATTAAAAACGGCAACTGCAACTTTTTATCTCACATTTCAGACTTTTTTTCTTGCAATTCCTAGTTCATATCTAACAATTTGGATCTTTTTTACTTCCAATTCTGAGAGGGGGAAAAAAGGCAGAATTGCAAGAAAATGCAGAATTGTTGAGATATAAATGAAGAATTGCATGATATGAACATGATATGTGTCACACTTTACTAGGAAGCACGCTGGAGGCACGAGTAAACGAAAACAGGCTGGCTTTGTCCAAATACCCACATAAAAGTCTTTGCACTTGACCACTTGATTACTTAAATGACGTATTTCCTGTATTTGGCCAAAGTCTTCAAGTGGGTGTGAAGACCACAAGTGTGTGTCGAACTCTTCATTACCTGATGGGACACACTTATAGTGTTGTAAAAAGGCAAGTCTTTACACAGCTTTATTTTAATTTCAATTTAAAATCAACTTCTAAATATCTGTTCAGTAGTCCCTATAACATGACAATTTTAATTTGTGGTGCTTCTAATTAAATGATAAAAAAAATTTTGTACAAAATAAATATCACCACAACTCATCTTTGCACCACTAAAAGTAAAAACACTGTTTTTCTACCAAGTTATTTGTAATATCTAATTATTATATTAATATTTAACTTACATTGGAAAGGTTTCCGTGACCTCTCGCGAGATCTCGGCAAAAAGTCTTACGATTTATTTCCAGAACATGATGCATGATGGTATACACTAAGCCTCGAATAGTGCTCCGGAGCGGTATTCGAGATAGTGTGGGTTTAGAGTGCGTTAAGGGCACTGCGCTTTGGTATTTTTAAGACCTGGGACTTTAAGTCTTGCACACTTACTTCCTGTCGCGCGCACGCGCTCTCAAGTGGCCAAGACCACAAGTGTGGGTATTTGGACAAAGGGGCTTTTAATCCACGGAACACTGGGTACATCAATACTGGGGACAGCAGGAAACACATCAACGTAACGAGTAGAACCGACAAAGGAAGACTACACAGACTGGGGCTAATAAACACAGGGCAATCAGGGGAACACAGGTGCATGGAATCATAATCAAATTAACACAATAAACACGAGGAGAAACTGGGTCACGGGGTGCGTCCTCGCACCGTAGAACAACAGAGGAGAGGAGAGGGGAGGGGGGTGGGAACTAAGGAGGAGGTTCCAGAGGAGGACGGACACCCGGGAGGGGGCCGGCAGACAGAGTCCAGGGAGGAGACGTTGGAGGGAGGAGACAGGAGGGGCTTGGAGCAGGAGGAGCCCAGCTGGACCCAGGCCACAGCCATAATGTCGACAAACAGTGGAGCCGATGGAGGGAGGAGCCATGGAGGAGGAATGGCCGCCGACTCCAGGGGGCCGACCAACGGCGGCGGAGCACGTGGTGGAGGAGCCCGAGGCGGAGACAGAGAGCCAACGAGCCAGGGGATGCCGATGATCCGGGGGGCCAGGGTGGAGCCGAGGGCTCTGGCGACCGAGGCGGAGATCCGCAAACGGAGCCGGAGCAACTGAGGACCAAGGTGGAGCTGGCGGGAGGAAGGAACCCAATAGAGCCGGTGGGACAGAGCAACGAGGTGCAGCCAGAGGAGCGGAGTCCTAAGGCGATGGCAGGTAGACGCCCGACCTCTGATAATTTAGGTGTTACGTTCCCATCAGTGGAAGAACGCAGACATTCCAGAACTGTTTGTGGAATCAAAGTATTTCTGAAATAATGGTTTCCCAGCCCAAGTCTCAACTAGGATGACGTGTAATATTTACATTCCACAAACTCCCATTTATAAGGAGCCGGAGCAACTGAGGACCAAGGTGGAGCTGGCGGGAGGAAGGAACCCAATAGAGCCGGTGGGACAGAGCAACGAGGTGCAGCCAGAGGAGCGGAGTCCTAAGGCGATGGCAGGTAGACGCCCGACCTCTGATAATTTAGGTGTTACGTTCCCATCAGTGGAAGAACGCAGACATTCCAGAACTGTTTGTGGAATCAAAGTATTTCTGAAATAATGGTTTCCCAGCCCAAGTCTCAACTAGGATGACGTGTAATATTTACATTCCACAAACTCCCGGTGACCATTTCCCAAATCACATAACTGCCTCGTTTTCCCATGGTGCAGTTACCCTCCGTGAATGGTGTTGTTATAAGGTACCTCCTCACCCTGCCTTTGAGGTTTCAACCTTTCTCTAAATTGTGCTTTGTCCACTTAGATGATAATCTGCTTCACAGCACATGTGTCAGATGGAAGGAATGCTAATCTGGAAGAGGTGCAGAGCTTGGACTTTTTGGCAGCCAGTTTCCACTCTGCACTTACTTTCCATGTGGTGCCGCTCCAGAGGCTCCGGGTAGGAGAAGCCTGTTTGGGGAACGGAGGTGTTGATGGATCCCAGATCGCCCCATTGGCCACGCCCCCCATCTGAGGGTCACAGTTCTGCTGGACAACTGACCTGAACTTCTGTTCCAGTACCACATCCAGATCTGTAGTTCATATTAAGGGTAAAACAATCACACTGTGTTTGCTCTAATCCTGGGCTTTGAAACCCAAACTGTATTTTATTCAATTCATCTGTCAGACGGTGAATAATCAAGCCTTTCCTCTCTCTCTCTCTTTAGTCTAGAATGGAGGATCGTGATTTCTCAATGAAGATGTTAGATGTGTGAGACCCAGGTTTGCTGATCTTTACCTGTCAACAGGTTTTACACCAGAGAGCTGTTTGTTTGCACTCTACATGCTCTGAATGCTACATTTATCAGCTACTCAGTACTAGGTTTAAACTGTGGAACAGCAGTGATTTATATTAGATCAGCACAGGGAAAACCATAAAAACCCTTTTTATTACTAGAAATAAAATAATCGTTAACTGAAATAAAATATTTTAAAAAACATTTAATTTTAGCTAGTTTCCAAAGCAACATTTCTCATTTTTATTTAGTTTAACTTGAAATACTAAAAGTAAAATTAAAATGACTAAAAACTGAGAAAGATGACAAAACCCAAAATTACTACAACTACAGCTAAAATTTACAATGAAATGAAAATATAAAAGAAATAAGACAAATACAAATGATAAAAAATATATAAAAATTTAATTCCAAATAGTAATAAAAGCTGTTGTAGCATCTCAAAGATACTAAAATAATATCAATTTCAATCTAATCTGAAAAAAATTTTCATATTGGCTTTTAATCAATCCTAGATACTATGTTTTGTATATTGTATTATATGGGTGTTTTTCACATACACACACACACACACACACACACACACGGTTTACAGGGCCTATGGAGACGTAATGGTTTTTATACTGTACAAACTGTATTTTCTACCACCCTACACCAACCCTACTGTTACGGGGCGAACGAGACATGAGACGTGTGGATCCATCTGCAGGCTTTTATAAGACAGAGACGTGGTCATAACAGGCATGGGTCAAACGATGGCAAACAGGTATATTGAGGGCAAGACACAAGAGTAGTCCAGTAAACAGTTGATCTCCGGTGAATGTAATCCTGAGGGCGAGGCAAACGGGGAATCCACAAGACGAGCTAGAGTCCAGGCGAGGTGCAAACACAGGCCGAAACAGCAAAGCAAAGGGTAATTCCAAAACAGTCTATAAACTTCAGGGCAGGCAAAGATCAGACAAAACGAGATAACAGGCAAGGATCAAGACATGGATAAACAGACTAAGAACAAGGCTATACTAGATTCAGAAACTTGGAATGGTTCCATAAAGTAGCTATCACTAGATAGATAAACAATACTCGGCATTGAATGGTGGTGTGAGACTGATTATATAGTGTGTGTTATTGGTAGCAGCTGTGTGTGATTGATTTCAGATGAGCTTGTGATTAGTGCAATGGAGCATGGGAAATGTAGTCCAGGGTGATGTGTAACAGTTTGTGTAGTGCGAGAGTCAATGTAACGGAAGGGTGACCTCTGGTGGCGATTGAACGCAAGTCCATGGACCGGATTCGTGACACCCTACGCCATTTGTAGGGACTTTCCAAACAAAAGTGATCAGCTCTATCCCTTCACGAAGGGCCCTTCCAGAAGTCCGTTAGCGAAGGGAACATGCGATGTTCACTTCACGGAAGTGATTTCCGTTTGTGATCATGTGATCTTTAGTTCAGAGCTCTTGCGATGCATTTTAAAGCAAAGTTGGGGTTGATTTCGACTTCACATACAAACATACGTAGAATATCTTATATGTGATACAAAATATTTTCGTAAGTGATAGATATATGATTTAAGATGGTCTGACGGTCAGTGTAAGCAAGTTTAAGCACGTTTAGTTAGAAAAAGTTTAATAGTAAATGAGACAGTGAGACAATATTTAAATAAAATAATAATAATGAGCAGAAATATTTATTTGCAACAATTGATGGAGTGCAGAATGCTACACGCATGCACAGCGTTGTCAAGGTAAGATTTGGTCAGTCATTCCCTTCACCAAGGGAGTTCCAAACGCTTAAACGAAACAGTAAGGCCCCGATCAGACAGAACATGTTTTTTGCAGCGAGAGGCGCCTTTTTAAAATTTTATAAGCGTTTTGCGCGCTGTTTAAGCGCCTGAAGTTGAAAAAAACCAGCAACTCTGAGCAGAAAAGCACCTGACGTCATTCGCACTTTCTTCCATTGTCCAATCGAATGGAGAGGTGGGCCTTCCATTGTGCTGATGAAAGTTTACAGTTTCAAATTCAGTTCTCTTTTTTTTTCTAAAATCAACCAAAAAAGGCAGTGCGGTGCGCCTGAAAAATGCGTTCTGTCTGATCGGTGCCTAATGCCCTACACCCTTAAAAGAACACACTTCAAAGGGATCTGCCCTTCGAAGGGAGAAGGGCATAGAGATGCTCACTTCCTTTTGGAGTTTGCCCATCATTTTATTATTTCACACTCAGTATTTTAACTTAAGCACTGCAAGCCATGCATACAACGCCGGACATGACAGATTTTCTGGTACTCAAAACAAGTACTTAAAGGAATTCCTTAGCTTATACCGTTACTGTGGCAGCCAACAACAGCACAGCTTAACCCTCTGCACATGTTTATATTTAGTTATATTGAAAAAGTTTCAATTCAGTCGATCTTTTCTTACCCCGTTTTAACATGGATTTCTATGGAGACGTAGTGGCGGCAGCACGTAATATCCACATTCTGATTGGTCAGATCGCCTGTCAATCAAGCTCTTTGTGAACGGTCAATTGTACACTTGAATTTCAATAAAGGATTAAAAGTAAATAAATATTAAGTTTTAATGTTTCTTACAACTACGTTGTGTTAATGATTCAATGACTCACTTTGTCAAATTGTGGCACTAAATATTATCATAAGTCACTTGTTGTCATTTAATTTAATGTAACTTGCTGATAGGGAGAGTGAATGAATCTTTTTGGTGAACAGATTCAAAACAGTCTAGTATCCATCATTCACATGTAGCATTTATGTTATATATATTAGCTTTGATTTAGATCAAGAAAAAAAAATACTTGTGAATTACGCAAGGCATATTTGCAAATAACGGAAACTTCAAACGGACTAGAATTACATTAAAGAAACTGGCTTTTCATTTAGTTTGACATGCTTCTTGTTTAAGCCCTGCCCATCTCTGATTCTGTCCCAATACAGACACATGCACAACCCTAACAAACGCATGACATCACCACAGTCTTCTTACAGTATGTCTTAATTCATGCATTCATGTCTATGTTAAATTATGGGGGTGCAAAAAGACCCAAAGTAGTACTACCACACTCATAATTATTCCAGACATTCTGTTCCCATACCCCAAATTATTCTTCCCATGATCCCATGCACTCCAAACCCCCAGTGCTGACTTTGCCCTCCAATTATGGCTTTTACATTTTCAAGTGTCGAGTGCCGACGCAGCAGAGCTGTACGATGTTTCTGGGAGTGTGGGACTTCCCATATTCAAGGCAGCTGAATGTAGTCGTAGCTGGCACAAGAAGGCCACCCCTGAGCTTAAATACATCAGTGTTTTTAATTGTCATCCTCTGTTTGTCAGTGGCCTCACAGGGCCTCTCAGAATTATGCAGCGAGAGTTCCCATAGGCTGCGTCATAGTGCATATGCGCATGATGAAAACGTATTACCTCCTGCTTTCTCATGGGCATTTAAGAGCTAGCGTAAGCGGAGCTCCACGCTGACTTATCTCCCTATACGAGCGCCAGTCCTCTCCCTGAGGAGCAGGTCGACTGCATGAGGCCATTAGGAAGCAGCTTTAGCTGAGCTCATCATAATTGTTCTAATCCAGTTGGCCTTTTCCTGTTTCTTACGAATAGGCTTTATAACTCTGAGGACGACATTAAAAAGCCCTAAAAAATAGCTGGTTCCATTATGCATTTAGCGGTCACCACATAAACAAGCTAATATGAGTTTTACTGTGGAGAGCAACAATGAAAACAAATCCAAATGTAGGGAAAAAAAATCTTAAAGGGATAGTTCATCCAAAAATTGTTTGCTCACCGTCATCCGCTTTCTCCGACCGGTATGACTTGCTTTTTTCTGTGGAGACTATTACAGAATGTGCACTAGGAAAATGAATGAGGACAGAAGTCATCAAGCTTCAAAGCATCATAACAATATAGTCTTCATGTCTAGTGTGCCAAGTTTTCTGAAGTTATTTGATAGCCTTGTGTAAATCATGACAGAAGTTTGTTTTTCTGGGTCAACTAACTCTTTAAAGACATTTTGTGTTCCACTCAAACAGCTGTATTTGTGGCATAAAGTTGATTTACAAAAAAGATCAATTTGACACATCCCTAATTAAAAATTGGTGTATTCGGTAATTGAAATCAAATTAAATAAAGTATCTAAAATGAAATAAAACTTTATTGGAAAAAAATGGAAATAACTGAAACAAGTTTAAGTACTATACAGATATTAAAAAAACGAATAAAAAAATAAAATAAAAAATACAACTGAAACTATAAAAATAAAAGTTAATTCAACAATAGTAAATACTGTAATCAAATGTTTATAATTATAATGAAGTTATTTGATAGCCTTGTGTAAATCATGACAGAAGTTTGTTTTTCTGGGTCAACTAACTCTTTAAAGACATTTTGTGTTCCACTCAAACAGCTGTATTTGTGGCATAAAGTTGATTTACAAAAAAGATCAATTTGACACATCCCTAATTAAAAATTGGTGTATTCGGTAATTGAAATCAAATTAAATAAAGTATCTAAAATGAAATAAAACTATATCAACTGAAACTATAAAAATAAAAGCTAATTCAACAAGAATAAATACTGTAATCAAATGTTTATAATTATAACTAAAATAAATGTTTTTAATTGTATAAACACATTAATTCTTTAATTCTTCGTATTAATTTTGTGATTTATTCTTGTGTATTATTTGAGCTGTAAAGCCGTTTAGACCTTTTTTGCATTTGTTTTAGGGTTTATGTCATTAAATTGTCAAGTTATACTAAATCACACTCAAATTAATGAGCATGTTGTCTGCATCTTGTGGCCATAATATCGAAACAGTAAGTATATAATCATTTACAAATTAGCTTCAGTTCCATTGTAAGTGCCTCACTATAAGCCAGATTTTTTTTTTCATTTAAATAACTAAATAGAGGAGTAGTGTTTATTTATTATTTTCTTTTTTTTCTTTTCTTTTTTTTGTGTGATAATCCACATTATGCCACAAAAGCTGTCGATTGAGTTTAACCCCAAATATTCCTTTAAAGAAACTTCAAGGAAGATCAAACTAATAAAAGTAATAAAAAGTTCACATGACATTGCTAAAAAGACCATTATTTTGTGTATTTGGTGTAATGAAATGTGTTTATGCGGTTTAAGGTAAAAAAAAAACACATTATTTTCCACATAATGTACATTATTGTTTCTCCTCTATGCCCCGCCTTTCTGAAACGCGCCGATTTTTACAAAGCTCATCGGTCTGAGAAGCGAGGTGTGCTCTGATTGGCCAGCTATCCAGTGTGTTGTGATTGGCTGAATACCTCAAGCGTGTGACGGAAATGTTACGCCCCTCACATACTGTGATGCCGTCTCCCGGCACGGCGAGACAAAACCAATAAAACCCATTACAAATGAGGCATTTGTTGCATCCAGTGGGGACATAATTACTGATTATAATGACTTATACTGTGTTTTTACACATTGCGTTGCGTATCGTGTCGCGTAAGCATAAAACCATGTCTGCATTTGTGATCGGAGAAATGACAAACAAGCGCTACTCACGTTTTAATCGTCAGTGGCAAATTCTTTAAATATAAAAAACGTACTTACAGGCTGTGAGTCAGAAGCGCCAGACTGTCCTTGCAAAGTTGGAACTGCCCAACTTTATAGAACAGCCTTTGAGCACAGACCCATTGTATGCTACTCTGCAGGTTCTTCCATAAAATGCGTCACACAGCGTCACACATGGCGGGCTTGAGTGAGCGGAGGCGGCGGGTGGGCTTGAGAACGGCGCGGCCAACGGATTCGACGAAGGAGCGTCCGGCGGTCTTGCAGCAACCACATGTGACGACCCCGGGCTGGACTCAGCTTCGTCCACGGTGAAAGCCAATCCGGCGATCGACAGCGCAAAGTTGATGTATTCCCTCAGCGACCAGCACGGATCAGCTCCAGGCATGACGAAGCAGATATCGTCCTCTTTTGGAAGGCCAAACAAAGTAGTTTCGCTTTCACAACGAGACACACAGCGTCTTCACGACATGGCGGCGGCGGCAACAATACTACAGCGAGAATAAAAGTTACGCCTTCTTTCTTTGCGTGAACATTTGGGTGGCGTTATGCAAATCTTCCCACATAGTGAGGTAGATATGTGGGGGAGTGTTAGAACGAGCCGTTTTAGGTAGGTGTGGCTGACACTTAACTTTTATAAAGAATATCTCTTTGGATTTGAGACTTTAGTCTTTGCAACGTTACAGATCTTCTTTATGCACCAAGAGCTTGTAACACTCCAAAGAGAAAGGAATAATTGAAATCGCATCATATGACCCCTTTAAATTCAGCAGGTAGTTGTGAAAGTGCAGTACTAACTAACTACCCAGTGTGGTCGATTTCCAGCCATGACTAAAGATGCTGTGTGAGCGAACAGCTCAGGAACTTTGTCAGAGATAAAGCAGCAGACGTTCTTTACATGATGATGTCACGCTTAAATTTACTCGCATCTACCTTGAGACCGGTCTATTTCGCTAGTCATAGCACATATATTTCATGTGTGGTAATGTCACGACTAAATGACTCATGCTCTGTCTGTTTTTCTTCCCTCACTCCTTTTTGTGTTTATGTGAGTTTTTATCTGGAAAACATTCGCACTTGCCAAGAGAACACTCATCCTTCTTTGAGACGGCCAACACATGGTATAAAATTTTGGAATTAAGATGTGAATACCTTGCAACAGATCAGCCTGCTCTGACAGTGATGATGTCACACACAATGGCACCGGTTTCTGCGCAGATTAGTCATGCTGCCATTTTCAGACTCAATGATATCATTACAGTTTTGTGAATCCCTCACTGTGTCAGTGCTTCTGAATTTTACTGGGAGACGGGGAATATTCTGCTTTAAGTAATGAAAGTATAAACAGCAGTGCGCGTGTCATCGTGAGAGTTTGGGGAATTTGTGAGCACACGTAACCAGATGACTCATGTTGGTCTACGTGGACGTAGTTGTCTGATTATTTGTCTACGTCGCCAGTAAGACATGTGGAACAATTAGTTTTGAGGAAACTGCTTTGAAACTGTAACCTGTCATATTACTATTTCAAATTGTTTAGATAGTTCAATGGTTCAAAAGTATTTTTGTTATGCTGGTTGAAAGTCTCTTCACATCCCGATAGCAATTACTAAGTTAAGTGGTCTAAATTTATTTACAAGTATTTATATTGTCTGTAGACGGCGCAGGACCATAAAATGTTCGTCCAATCATATCCCTCGGTCCGAGGACTACGATAGGCTGTCCTACCTTCCCATCAACGTATGTATTTGTATACCTCCGCACACCCTGTTCACGCAGACACTCGTCGTCTAGCTGGTTAGCCTCTGGTCTGCCTCTCCGAAATCGCCTACCCTACCCTTAAAATACAGTTTAAGAAAAAAGTAAATGAAATATATTTCAGTTATCTATATTTTTGCAATGCAGAAGTAAGATAGAGATTATGTAAGCCTATTTCTGCCACTGGAAAATTTTTTTTTAATTGCAACGTAATTGTGACTTGCAATTGTGAGTTTACATCATAAAGTCAGAATTGTGAGATATACTATATACTCGCAATTGCAAGAAAAGTCAGAATTTCAGGAAAAAAGTCTTGCAATTTTGACTTTATAACTCACAATTGTGTTTATTTCCCGCAATCCGGACTTCGAAGCGCACAATTGTAAGTTTATGTCTCTCATTTCTGAGAAAAAAGTCAGATATGCAAGATATAAACTCACAATTACAAGAAAGTCACAATTACACTGAAAAAAAAACGATACAAAATATTTTTAAGGTAAGCGGTTGCAATCAATTTATTTTAGCCACATTTAAATAAACAAATTTAGTTGACTAACTTTCAGCAAAATTAGTTTATTTAAATGTAGCTAAATTCAATTAATTGCTTAAAAAATGTAGTAAATTCAATGAATAATTTTTTTCAGTGTATGTCAGCGTATGAAAAAAGTCAGAATTGCAAGTTTATATCACGCAATTTTGAGAAAAAAACTCACAATTGCAAGAAAAAAAGTCACAACTACATTTCTTTTTTTTCCCTGATAGTTCAATGGTTCAAAAGTATTTTTGTTATGCTGGTTGAAAGTCTCTTCACATCCCGATAGCAATTACTAAGTTAAGTGGTCTAAATTTATTTACAAGTATTTATATTGTCTGTAGACGGCGCAGGACCATAAAATGTTCGTCCAATCATATCCCTCGGTCCGAGGACTACGATAGGCTGTCCTACCTTCCCATCAACGTATGTATTTGTATACCTCCGCACACCCTGTTCACGCAGACACTCGTCGTCTAGCTGGTTAGCCTCTGGTCTGCCTCTCCGAAATCGCCTACCCTACCCTTAAAATACAGTTTAAGAAAAAAGTAAATGAAATATATTTCAGTTATCTATATTTTTGCAATGCAGAAGTAAGATAGAGATTATGTAAGCCTATTTCTGCCACTGGAAAAAATTTTTTTAATTGCAACGTAATTGTGACTTGCAATTGTGAGTTTACATCATAAAGTCAGAATTGTGAGATATACTATATACTCGCAATTGCAAGAAAAGTCAGAATTTCAGGAAAAAAGTCTTGCAATTTTGACTTTATAACTCACAATTGTGTTTATTTCCCGCAATCCGGACTTCGAAGCGCACAATTGTAAGTTTATGTCTCTCATTTCTGAGAAAAAAGTCAGATATGCAAGATATAAACTCACAATTACAAGAAAGTCACAATTACACTGAAAAAAAAACGATACAAAATATTTTTAAGGTAAGCGGTTGCAATCAATTTATTTTAGCCACATTTAAATAAACAAATTTAGTTGACTAACTTTCAGCAAAATTAGTTTATTTAAATGTAGCTAAATTCAATTAATTGCTTAAAAAATGTAGTAAATTCAATGAATAATTTTTTTCAGTGTATGTCAGCGTATGAAAAAAGTCAGAATTGCAAGTTTATATCACGCAATTTTGAGAAAAAAACTCACAATTGCAAGAAAAAAAGTCACAACTACATTTCTTTTTTTTCCCTTTTTTTTTTTGTGGCAGAAACAGGCTTCCATAAGAGATTCATTAGCCTCTATATAAATAACAAGAACAACAAAGTGCAGTAAACTAAAATTATGCTACAAACCAGTATGTTTTTGATTATGATAATAAATTATTTAAAATCACTGGAAGCGAACAACAGCGGATGCCTCACACATTCAAGTTACAAATGGTGCCTGCTCTTATGCTACCTATATAATTAGCAGATTATAGGATTTGGATAACAAGATCAGTATTTATCTTACACATAAACTAATATATTAGAATTCTTAAAGTGACAAAACACTGAAAAACATGGTCTGGTCAAAGTGTCTGAATAATTTTTGGTCCCAAATTTTTATCAATTTTACTGGTAGTCCACTGTATGAAGAATTTTTGGGTATAATATGTCACAGTCCTCACTTACATAAATGAACTATAGTGTCCTGCACCCACTAGTAAACAGATATCAAAAATGATATCTGGTGACTGAATAATTTTGGTTTGACTGTAAATATACACACACATACACACACACACATATTCATGAGTTTATTTTTTAGTGATAGATAGATAGATAGATAGATAGATAGATAGATAGATAGATAGATAGATAGATAGATAGATAGATAGATAGATAGATAGATAGAAGGTTTTCCAGAAACACATCTGTGGTGATGATTCAAATGAATACATTTTTTTAACCTATTCAACTAAAATGAACAATCCAAACAAACTACTTACTAAAAATTAATCAGACTTGCCAACCCTATTTGAGAACGAGACAGTCTAGACATTGACTGAAGTGTGTTTGATTATTGCCCCAATGTTTGATTATGCCTCACAACGCTCACTTGGAAAAAAATCGTTAGCTTGGAAAAGCTAAACGGCTGTGCTACTGTCACACTGCTGAAAAATCTGACTCAGTTAATAGCGTCTCTACCTTTAGTTGTAGTCTCCAACACTGATGTATTGTGCATTTACAGGAGTGACTGTGTGTATGCGTTTGTGACTATTGGTTCATCGAGAGCTCTGCTGATAGGTTTTCCTGTGATTACAAAAGCAGCTGCAAGCGTCTGCCAGCGGAAGGAGGCAGTATTGACTCAGAGCCCCGTGAGGGCGCTCATGTTTTCATTCGGTGTTTGGGGGCCAGGCAGCTGGAGCGCTCAGGGTGACAGAAACTTACTCAACCTTTATTTTTTATTTTTTAATCATCCACCACTTTATTTGGGCTGCGTGGGGCCATTCCTGCCAGAGAAAACCTCTTGCTTGCAGAGACTGCGGTCCAGCACAAGGGTAAACACTTCTCTCTCCAATCACAACACATGCTGCCCATTACTGCTTATTTTAAAGATGGATCACATTCAGATTTCACACTATTAACATTTCAAAGCATGATCAAATGTCTGAACACATTACTTTTAATGTAGTGCCCGGCAGTGACTCCTCACAAAGATTCAGAGGCGATCAGTACTAAAATACAACAAAACAAATATTACTAATTATGTAAAACACTCCTTTTCCTAAAATAACACTGTCCAACTACTCAGGCATCACCAAATCTCTTGAAATGATGGTTTCAATTCTGGTGCTATTTTGAGATGCTCCAATGATATGCATGATGCATTTGGCTGTCTGCAGTGTTTTCAATGGATTTGTTGACTAAAGGGGTCACACATCCAACGAGAAGTCTGAGTTCTTGTCATGGACTGAAGCATTTGAACTCAATGTTGAATCGGAATCGAGAACGAAGCCCCACACATGACATGCAGTAGAAATATTCAAATTAAGAATTAGTTCCATGACCTATTCATTTGTGCCTATGATATGTTATACTCATTAGTTCAATGTCTCTTATTTTTGTTAAATCATGGCTGTGTTATCTTTTCATAATCAATTGTAACCAAAGTTAAAATGCATTATAATATTTGTTTGCCATGTGTTTTAATGCACTATACTTTCTAAAGGTGTAACAATAGATCATTATTATAATGTATTACAACTGTGCTTACAATTATTCATTTGATCATTCAATGCATTATAATTTGCATTACGAGGCATAATTATAGCATTAGAACTACTTTATAATTCATTACATCTAAAGGCATTATATAAGGTGTTTACATTTTTTGCAATTCAAGAACATTGAGGTCATTGATGGCAATTGAAAAAAAAGGTTAAAAATGGTGCAACAATGCAATCTGAAATGTTAATGTTTTGGGACAAAATACATTTTAATTTAATGGGAAACTATAACTAGCACCAATGGTAATGGTACTAGGACTGTTACAATGAGTGTTTAAGTTTATTTTGAGCAATATATATATATATATATATATCTATACACATACATAGAAAAATAGAACAGTTTATTGATATGTTATACTCATTAGTTCAATGTCTCTTATTTTTGTTAAATCATGGCTGTGTTATCTTTTCATAATCAATTGTAACCAAAGTTAAAATGCATTATAATATTTGTTTGCCCTGTGTTTTAATGCACTATACTTTCTAAAGGTGTAACAATAGATCATTATTATAATGTATTACAACTGTGCTTACAATTATTCATTTGATCATACAATGCATTATAATTTGCATTACGAGGCATAATTATAGCATTAGAACTACTTTATAATGCATTACATCTAAAGGCATTATATGAGGTGTTTACATTTTTTGCAATTCAAGAACATTGAGGTCATTGATGGCAATTGAAAAAAAAGGTTAAAAATGGTGCAACAATGCAATCTGAAATGTTAATGTTTTGGGACAAAATACATTTTAATTTAATGGGAAACTATAACTAGCACCAATGGTAATGGTACTAGGACTGTTACAATGAGTGTTTAAGTTTATTTTGAGCAATATATATATATATATATATATATATATATATATATATCAATACACATACATAGAAAAATAGAACAGTTTATCGCACATATTTATGTATCCATACATATACAATTATGTTACACATATCCATACACATATCTACACATAATACTTGCTCGAAAGGGAGTGGAAAGAAGTAGAACATATTTGCTCCCACCCCCAATTCATTCCCATATATTACACTATATGGTTGCTACCATTGTCTGTTACTAATAATTTATGTGATATTATAATAGTTATATACAAATACCCAAATACAATATGTCCGTCTCAATAATCACAATAATACATTATAATAATCCTCATTATCATAAACATTCTAATATGTCCCAGTATTTATAATAATCATGTAATATATCAAATATAACCATATGTTTTGATATTGTTAAATCACAGTTTTAAAATAACAATAATAATATTTATAATAAACATTCACATCTGCTCCCAATGAATGGGAGAAACTGGAACGACCAATATGGTGGCTCAGGTCAAAAATAATAATAATAAATTTGACATCATGGTGCAACATCGCAAATTGAAAATGTTGTTTTGTGGAAAAATACATTGTAATTTAATGGGTAACTATAAGAGTATCACCAGAGACTGTATATACGGGCCAATGGACCAATTACAATGAATGAGACAAAAGTGGAAAGCTTAATATGGCAGGTCTAGTAATTCAAGTCCTGGCTTCCAAACACAACAGCTAATCAGCAATTGGCACAGTCACAATCTTGTCATTGCCAAATTTTGCAGCGCACAACAAAGGTTAAGTGCATGTACATCGGCTGGACCAACCTAAAAAAATACACGCCACTGGCCTCAGTACATGAAATTCAAGGAAGACAGTCCCTCTGTGTGTCTGTTTCAGACACAATAAGATGGTAGAAGTCCCCAAACATTTACATTAGTGCCTGAAGGAGGTACTTTAGCAGTGGGCAAAACACATATTTTTCTACAGTCTGTGCTATCATGAGATGGTGCCTGCACTGTGTTCAGAGATGCTATAGATGGCCTTTCCCATTTAAGGTCTGTGGTATAGTACAAAGCCAGCACCGCACAAGCAAATTCAGTGACGCTTTGATGTGGTGCACACATTTAGCTAAACAGCCATCCATTTAACTCCCCTTGTTTTCTTTTAAACTCATTTTTTGTTTATCTGTAGCTCACATGCACTATTTTCCCTTTCCATCATGCATTTTTAAGCTAAACATACGGCAGTGTAAGATCACAACCCTCGCACCTCCACACAAATATTCTTCTGATCTCGCTGCCAATGTAAGGTGGAGTCATGCGGTGAGCTTTTTTATAGCCTCAATTTACACAATGGGAACGGTGCGCTCTGTAATTCTACCTTGACTTTCACCACAATGTGTTTCCATTGATTACTGTCAGCTGATGGAGTTTTGGCTCCTTGCCACTGTCGCCTTTGTCTTGTTCAGCAATACTGCGCTGAAACTATTGGACGAGAACAAAATTTGATGTGAATTGAGCTGAATAATGACACTAACTTTGCAACATCTACACTGTTATTGAACTGAATTGAATCAACATTGAACTAAACTGGCCTGAATAATGACACTACTATGAAGTTGCTTATAACAAAAATTTTATTTGTTTTATAACTGATGTATTTCACAGCATTTAGGGCCATATTTACTAAACTGGTTAGCAGTGGGCAAAACACATATTTTTCTACAGTCTGTGCTATCATGAGATGGTGCCTGCACTGTGTTCAGAGATGCTATAGATGGCCTTTCCCATTTAAGGTCTGTGGTATAGTACAAAGCCAGCACCGCACAAGCAAATTCAGTGACGCTTTGATGTGGTGCACACATTTAGCTAAACAGCCATCCATTTAACTCCCCTTGTTTTCTTTTAAACTCATTTTTTGTTTATCTGTAGCTCACATGCACTATTTTCCCTTTCCATCATGCATTTTTAAGCTAAACATACGGCAGTGTAAGATCACAACCCTCGCACCTCCACACAAATATTCTTCTGATCTCGCTGCCAATGTAAGGTGGAGTCATGCGGTGAGCTTTTTTATAGCCTCAATTTACACAATGGGAACGGTGCGCTCTGTAATTCTACCTTGACTTTCACCACAATGTGTTTCCATTGATTACTGTCAGCTGATGGAGTTTTGGCTCCTTGCCACTGTCGCCTTTGTCTTGTTCAGCAATACTGCACTGAAACTATTGGACGAGAACAAAATTTGATGTGAATTGAGCTGAATAATGACACTAACTTTGCAACATCTACACTGTTATTGAACTGAATTGAATCAACATTGAACTAAACTGGACTGAATAATGACACTACTATGAAGTTGCTTATAACAAAAATTTTATTTGTTTTATAACTGATGTATTTCACAACATTTAGGGCCATATTTACTAAACTGGACAAATTAGCCTGAGACCACAATCCTATAAACGTCCTAAGCAAAGGGGCCCTAAGCAAAACTTTGTCAGGAGGCCAGTGCCAGTGCATTCATAAAAACCTTAAAATGCCCCCCAACCCCTTAATCTGTTCTTTCAGAGCCGTTTCACTGTCAACAAACAACAGTGAGTTGAAACCGTTAGTAATACAATAAAAAAGATGAAAAGTACTAGCAAATAGGATAAATACAATAGAAAAAAGATACTAAAGCCTACTAAAAATAATAAAATAATAGCCTACCATACAGAAACTGAATAATCAAAAATAAAAATAAAACACTGCATAGTCTTCTCCGTAACAATTAAATATATACTGATTCTTATTAAAGTTACTAAAGTTGTTCAGTGAAGAGCAGTGTACAATTATTTTGTTTTCTTCGGTTGTTTGGTTTACTGGCTGCTGTTACTTTAAGACACTTGAAAACTCACCTATATGGACAATTTGACTTTTTGTGTGTGTGTGTGTGTGTGTGTGTATTTGTCCGTAGTGCATATCCGAAGCCCAAAGTAGCCTATGCATGTCCACATTTTGCTCCATCTTGGATCTTGTGCACAAAAAGCCACCTGGGGAACAGCATCACTTTCACAGCTCAATACGCTTTTACCCCTTTTTTTGTAGTATCAATATAAAAATACACTGATGAGCCATAACATTATGACCACCCCCAGCCTAGAGCAAAGAGTGTGTCTGGCAACCGAATGCTGCTGCAGGTGTAGTTCACAGAGCAGTATATGCTGTATACAACCTGAGGACTGGCTTTTGGTCAGTAGAGTGTTCGTTGTCAGAAGTGGAACAGCTGTCGATTTATCGGAGTTTAACAAAGGACAAATCGTGATGGCACGTCACTTCGGAACTTCATTCTCAGAAATGGCACACATTGTAGGTTGTTCACATGCCACTGTAGTGAGTACCTATCAAAAGTGGTGCACGGATGGCCAAACGACGAACCGTCGTCCGGCCATGTGTCGCCTGCAGCTCATTGATGCCAGAGGGGAGCAGAGACTGTTGCGCATTGTTCACAGCGACTGCAGGGCCACAATGCGACAAATCACCAGCAGCTACAACAAAATTCACCTGACACGAACCCAGTCGAAACGTGGGTTCGCACTATCATCACCGCCCCACAATGTACAGGAACCTATGGTCAAACCTCGTCAAATCAATGCCTCGCTACGTGGCCACTGTTTTGTGGTCTGCTGTCATTAGTCTTGCGTTGCCAGACCTTCAGACTGACAGCTGAAGGTTTGGAATCCATGGCAGCTTTCATTGGCCAAGGCCCGCCCACGAGGCTGTTTGACCGACATGTCAAACAACCAATCACAGTTAGTTTCATTCAGCATCCCGTTTCGGGGCATGGAAATGTCGCCACAATAACAGACCGGTGTGTAAAACTCTGACGTATTTTAAAGATTCTATGCCGCAAACTTTAAATATTTCACATACTTTCAAAAATCCAGCGTTTATTTGATCCTGATAAGCGCTCGTCGTCACAGTTATAAACACGACGGCTTTCTTCTGTCGTGAGGGGGTTTGGCATCACGGCATCTTTGTTTCTAGGCGGAACGTTAAAGAACGCGACACACAAGTCTCCCGGAAATCCTGTATAATCTAACCAATCCGACGACGACTTCGAAACTCCTGAAGTGTTTCCACTTTTGTGTGATATATGCATCAGACATTCAGCCAGCGGTCCGTGGGCGTGACGTCTGAGGCTGAGACTAGGTGGTCATAATGTAATGGCTCATAGGTTTATATTATGACAGTCACGTCACATGATTTGACTGATTTGGATATTACGTATGGGAAGGGCAACAGTGCTCCACTTTAAAGGGTCATATGATGTTGCTAAAAAGAACATTATTTTGTGCATTTTGTGTAATGAAATGTGTTTATGCGGTTTAAGTTTCAAAAAACACATTATTTTCTACATACTGTACATTATTGTTTCTCCTCTATGCCCCACCTTTCTGAAACGCGTAGATTTTTACAAAGCTCATCGGTCTGAAAAGCGAGGTGTGCTGTGATTGGTCAGCTATCCAGTGAGTTGTGATTGGCCGAATACCTCAAGCGTGTGACGGAAATGTTAAACCCCTTACCATATTGTGATGCCGTGTCCTCGTCGGAGCGACGAGACAAAAACATTAAAACCCATTATAAACAAGGCATTTGTTGCATCCAGTGGGGACAAAATTACGGATTATAATGATTTATACTGTCTTTTTACGCGTTGCGTTGCATCGCGCCGCGCCGCGTAAACATAAAACCATGTCTGCATTTGTGATCGGAGAAATGACAAACAACAAGCGCTACTCTACACTGCTCAAAACTCATCATATCATATGACCCCTTTAAAGAAAAGAAACAGAATGCAACATTGTGTTGTCATAATCATTGGAAGCCAAAATCAAAAACGAAACATCTTTGAGAGCAAGGGGGCCCCCTGGTGGTTCAGGAGCCCTATGCAACTTTAGCACTTTGCGCACTGACTCGGAGTGGAAAGTTGATGTGCTGACAATGCCTATATATATAAAGACTAATTTCCATAAAGACGTAGTCTACCAAGAGCAGCACAAATTAGCAACTATCACAGCCATGTCAAGTGCAAAATGTGCTTTTCTTGGGTGGTAAAATATGAGGCAAATACTGTACCAGTAAACTGATTAACTGCAAACTTTAGTAAATCATGTTACATGATTCATTTAATACTCTTCTCCAATAAATTTTGCATCTGAAAGGGAAACTACAAATGCACATGCAATAAGGTCAGTCACAAAAATAACTAAGTTTAAGCTCATTTTTTTACTGCATGGCTTTAGTAAATCCTGACAGACGTTTTTTAACGGCAAAAGATTTGCGCTGATGCAAGCTGTTAGTAAATCTGGCCCTTCCACTGTTATTTTTCTGTTTATTAATGTGAAGCTGCTTTGAAACAGTCTGTATTGTATAAAGTGTTGAATAAATGCATGTGATTTGACTTGAATAATAAAAAACAGTGAAAGATTAGACTGTAGTATACACCGAATGGAGATTTGTGAAATGTCACTCTTATTGAGAGTGAGTAAAAAAAATACAAAATGCTGCTGGTATAACGACTTTAGCCAATCACATAATGCCTGACTAATAGCACGGGTGATCTGGCTAATAGTTGTAGACATTCTAGATCGCATTCCAGCAGTCTGAATCCATCCAGTGGTTGACACACGGCATTGCATTACAGACAGACTGTTCTTGTATTTGTCATGGATTTTTGATAGGCCGTCTTTGCCAGGGTCTATGGGCTGTGACGTTCAGAGCCAGATTCACAGGGCGTTCAGGGGTGTGTTGTTTATGAGACCACTGATGGTTTTACCAGAGTGTTTTCTTTTTTATTTTAGCTTTATTTATAGAAGTGTCATAAAAACTTGAACTGTTATGTAATACGTTCTTAACAGGGAGCAGTTGTTTAAGCCATTTTAACTCTAAAAAAGTGAAAAGCCATTTAATGCATTTCATATGTCGAGAGATGATTACTGACATCTTTACTAATGTAATATAGGAAGGGTGTGACCAACCATATGTGCCTATAAACATATTACAAAGTCCGTGCAAGCTTTTTAAAGAGTGGAAACTACACAGGAATTGAGATAACTATTATAAAGGTTTAACATCTCTATGAACCCTACAAAACAACTATATATAAAAGCACTCAAAATGTAGCAAAATGCAATGTTCTTAAATAATGATTGTGAATCAAGACACAAGGGAACAGGATCAAAGATTTCATTCAGAACCAAGTGATTCAGATGAGGACCTCTGGCCAAGGCTGCCACCAAGGAGGTTTATAATTCCTGGAGAAACCTATCCGCTAATGTTCCCATTGATCTCAATGGCAGCTGCTTGGCTGATGCAGTCCCACGTCCCATCTACCTTCAACTGGACCATTATAACCAGCCAAACCATGACCCCTTGGTAACTACCATAGAAATTTAGTGATAGATGATTATGCCAGTTCTTAAAATGCTGCCTTTGATTCCCTCAGTAATGCGCATTTGGACACATCCTTTGTCAGTAAATTTGAAAGATTGGTGTGGATGTGGCAGAGCCCCACTCTCTAAGAGCAGCTCTTGGATCTAGAAGCAGATTGATCTGGATGATTTCTGTAAGTCTGCAGTCCAAGGTTCAGGTTGTCCTCAGTTGAATCTTATTATCTTGGTTATCCTTCTCAGTCCACCAAATATGACGTAACCCAGATGATGCGGGTCCATCCATGTACCATTTAAACTGGACTGCCACCAGTGTCAATAAATAGTTTGGTAAGGTTGATGTTAATGGACATGTGGATCTGAACAGTGCAAGTAGTTGATTGTAGCAGCCAAATATTGAAAGGTATAATAGTTTTATATTTATAATAATGTATTTTTAAAGATTTTTTAGCATTTTATTTTAATGTGTAGCTCTCATGAAATCCAAAATGAGCCAATATTTGGCATGACATTTCAAAATGTCTCACTTTCAACATTTGATATGTTATCTATATTCTATTGTGAATAAAATATAAGTTTATGAGATTTGTAAATTATTCCATTCCTGTTTTACTCACAATTTGTACAGTGTCCCAACTTTTTTGGAATTGGGTTTGTAGATTTTACGATCATTTCTCAAAGTGCGTACGTGTGATTCATAGAACGAACGCCTCTCTTTTAGATGTGAAATCTATAAATTGCAATGATCTTGAAATTGTGCGCAGCTGAACAGTTTCAGATGTCCGCCCTGTAAACAATGTCTAATTAATGTCCTTGACTTATAAAAGAGCCCCTGACAATGTCCAAATCTTTTACAAGCGGCAAGAATGACTTATATTTCCAAAAACCAGCAGCACTCGGGCAAACAAAAGTGTGTACGTCTGCTCAGACCCTGACGTGGCGCTAAGCTCTTTTCCACGACAAAGACCGTTTTGATAAATATGAACGTTGCCGTGGATTTTTGCGTACGCACACTCTACGATCAAATCTGTGCGTACGCAAAAATCCACGGCAACGCACGTTTTATAAATGAGGCCCCTGTTGTTGTTGCAGTCTCCGCTATTGTTGTTGTTCCGTCGCTCTAGTGTCGTTTTCTACTGTGAAACAGCGGCCGCCACCTTGTGGAACAACTGAATCGTGCAAAACAAATTCAATGCGCATGTACGACCTGCACTTACAAAGTACGCGCGGTTACAAACATTGTACAATTGTACATGTACGCTAGGGTATTCATGCAGCCTTTCATATGCGAACGCAGGCGGTTGACACATGCGCTCTAGAAAGCTTAATCTTTGTCCAGGGTCTGCTCTATTTCTCTCCAGAAGTTATTACTGATAAAAATGTATTTGTGCTGTTTTAAACTTAAGTTGCTGCTATCTAATAACCCTCTCACACAAGCGCTTGTCAATGTGACGTCTGTTGTTGTTGCAGTCTCCGCTATTATGTTGATGTTCCTTCTATTAGTTTTATTTTCTACTGTGAAACAATGGGCCCTCACGTATGCGTAAAACCCAAAGTATACTTTGGGCCTAATGCTAGTTTTGCATTTGAATTCTTTAAAGGTGATTTAAGGGCTATCATTTATTTCGGACAAACTTCAATGAAGATAAGATATTGAAAGCAACATGGCCTAGCTGCATTACTCAGAGTCCATATTTCTCTAAAGCAATACATGCCATTGTTGAGGGCTTCTCTCGCTGTCCCGTCCCTCCCTGAGCCCGAGGGGCATGTTAACCAGGTAAAATGAGCTTTCGAAATGAGTGCTCAGTAGGGAAACAAGACCACAAGTTTGAGCCACATCTGTAAAGCTCATTACAGGCTAGAGATTGGTAATGTTTTACTGTAATTCACCTCATGATAATGAGGCTGCCCACATGTGAGCGGCGGCCACCATCTGGGACGGGGAAGAGAGTCATTTATTTAACTCGAAATGACCCCTGCCCTCGTTTTCTCAGCCGACCTTTCGGTGCCAACTCCCACGAAAGCGAACGTCTGGTCATACATCTCTTGAAATACCACTCCGCACTGAATCACAACATGTTTGCCTTATAAACCAGACGTACAGTTTTATTATATTTGCGAAAGCGTGCGCGCAGGCGGCAGGGAAAGTGATGTCATGAGCGCGAGAGGAGCCCCCGCCGCAGAGCCAGCAGCCTAAAATGTACTGTTACACACGGCTTTGGCTCCAAGCCGCACATCTCCCTCATCATTGGGAGCATTAGGGGCCAGACTGTATGTCTCTGGGTGTCTCTACAAATGGGGTATCTCAGCCTGCGTCTTCTAACGCACACCCTTTATTTTTATCATTAGCGTAATCACTCATCCTCTTCTCCCTGTCAGCGTCCTATATTTCAAGCTCTCTAAGCTCGTGATGTCAGCTCTGTAAGACTTTAAGAGAAGTGTGTCTATCCTTTGACATGTCTGACTTGTGATGTGGCATGGTGATCCCGTTACCCCACAAAATCAGTTTTCCAACTGTCTGGCGATATTTCCCGCTTTCCAGACCTTTCTGGGAGCGACGGGAGAGGGTGGAAGGGCAACGTGAACGAGTCAGATGCGGGGACACGATTGTTCCGCTCACCCTGTCATTTTCGCCCAGAAACCTGAGCTCTCGCTTTCACTACAAATGTGTTGTTTTTTCCCTGGAAGTCAGGTTTAAAAGGTACTTTGCCCTCTGCTCATGTGTGTGCACCCAAACTAAACTCATCATCTAAAAATTCTCTCTCCCACGCTCACTTAAACCAAGCCAAATGCCGTGATGTCCTTCCACCCCTCCCCCCCTCCCCCTCCTCAAGGGTTTGGGGTTTCGCAAGTCTGACTCATTAGCACAACTGTGAGCCAGTGGAAGACAAATTGCAAGGTTTGTGCCCCCTCGCTCTCTGGGCAGGACGGCCAGCGGGGAGACAGAGGGGTGGGTCATGGCTGAGTGGTCAGACAACAGCAAAACACGGGGGGGAAACCAGAGTCTGAGAGAAACCACTAAACGCTGCTCACTGCTTTATTGTGGTCAGACCTTGTATGCTGTAATCGCCAAAGTCGGAAACAGCATCATATCAGATAAAATTAAACAGCATGTATATTTCAGTTCTCCCATGAAAACGCCACATCTGTCTCTCCACACACGGCACAGACAAACAGTTAAGCCAAGCTGTTTTGCTGGATGAATGAGAGAAAAGATTATTTTGTAAAAAGCCTGTAAAGGAAAGTTTTGTCATGTCAAACAAGTGTTGAAATTGAGCTACTTTTACATCATTGTCGAGGTTAATTGTTTCCCCTGCTGGCTGAGAGCTTGACATATTGCACAAATGTGATTCATTTTGTATTTTTAAAATGTATGAATAATTATAGCCAAAATCAAGTCAAATCAAATGTATTTGCATGATTATTTCACAATACACACAATTTCAAAGCGGCTTTATAGAAAGTCATACTGTTATGTCTGTAATGCCCTGTATGTTTTAGGGTTGGGCAATTTGACAATATAAAACGATGACACAAGTGATCCTCTGGATTTTACATCTAGCTATGTTGTATTTATAGCATTGTCTAGCACATATATCAGTGCCACAGTGACTTGAACATTCAATTAAGAGACTTGAATTTTGGTTGATTTTGTGTACAAAATGAACCAAAAAAGATGTAAAATGACTAGCAATGTATCAGGTATTAATATATGTGAAAGTTAACTTGATGGAAGTTAATCAACCTGATCTCATGGGAAAACAACTGATGGCAAGGTGGCAATTTTGTATGAATGTGTACATTGATATGAAAATGTAGACAGGAAGATCCCCCTCAACATATCCGCCGATGGGACATAAGCAAATTATTCAAAAAAACGGTTAGGCATTTTCTTGAGATTATGTTAGCATAACTGGATCCTACTGCAGTATAAGTAGATCCTGTTTATGCAGCAAAACTTCAAATCACCAATATCACAACTTAAATCACATAATGAAATAAAATATCCCGCCTGACAGATTCTATGTATGTACTGTATTAGATACGTACAATACCTGCAGCAAATTATAAGTGATACAAACAGTGAGAAGTCCCAATGTTGTTCAGCATATAGCAGCATCTGTCAATGCAAATTATTAATGACACTGGCCTTGATAGAGTTAATATTTTTCATATGGTTGAGACGATAACATTTGTAAACTTCATTATGCTTCTACTTATCATAGGACTACAAACAAAAGAAAATCTAATAATTTGCATTTTTGGTATTACACAGATTATTGGAATAAGTTTTACAAGAAAATGCTATTTATTCTTTCTTTCTTTTTATTTAAAAAAAAGTCATGTTTAATTCAGGTGTTACTTGCCTTTTCTTTGCAAGTATTTCTAAAATGTACTAGCTATTGCCTTATAAACCAGACGTACAGTTTTATTATATTTGCGAAAGCGTGCGCGCAGGCGGCAGGGAAAGTGATGTCATGAGCATGAGAGGAGCCCCCACCGCAAAGCCGGCAGCCTAAAATGTACTGTTACACATGGCTTTGGCTTCAAGCCGCACATCTCCCTCATCATTGGGAGCATTAGGGGCCAGACTGTATGTCTCTGGGTGTCTCTACAAATGGGGTATCTCAGCCTGCGTCTTCTAACGCACACCCTTTATTTTTATCATTAGCGTAATCACTCATCCTCTTCTCCCTGTCAGCGTCCTATATTTCAAGCTCTCTAAGCTCGTGATGTCAGCTCTGTAAGACTTTAAGAGAAGTGTGTCTATCCTTTGACATGTCTGACTTGTGATGTGGCATGGTGATCCCGTTACCCCACAAAATCAGTTTTCCAACTGTCTGGCGATATTTCCCGCTTTCCAGACCTTTCTGGGAGCGACGGGAGAGGGTGGAAGGGCAACGTGAACGAGTCAGATGCGGGGACACGATTGTTCCGCTCACCCTGTCATTTTCGCCCAGAAACCTGAGCTCTCGCTTTCACTACAAATGTGTTGTTTTTTCCCTGGAAGTCAGGTTTAAAAGGTACTTTGCCCTCTGCTCATGTGTGTGCACCCAAACTAAACTCATCATCTAAAAATTCTCTCTCCCACGCTCACTTAAACCAAGCCAAATGCCGTGATGTCCTTCCACCCCTCCCCCCCTCCCCCTCCTCAAGGGTTTGGGGTTTCGCAAGTCTGACTCATTAGCACAACTGTGAGCCAGTGGAAGACAAATTGCAAGGTTTGTGCCCCCTCGCTCTCTGGGCAGGACGGCCAGCGGGGAGACAGAGGGGTGGGTCATGGCTGAGTGGTCAGACAACAGCAAAACACGGGGGGGAAACCAGAGTCTGAGAGAAACCACTAAACGCTGCTCACTGCTTTATTGTGGTCAGACCTTGTATGCTGTAATCGCCAAAGTCGGAAACAGCATCATATCAGATAAAATTAAACAGCATGTATATTTCAGTTCTCCCATGAAAACGCCACATCTGTCTCTCCACACACGGCACAGACAAACAGTTAAGCCAAGCTGTTTTGCTGGATGAATGAGAGAAAAGATTATTTTGTAAAAAGCCTGTAAAGGAAAGTTTTGTCATGTCAAACAAGTGTTGAAATTGAGCTACTTTTACATCATTGTCGAGGTTAATTGTTTCCCCTGCTGGCTGAGAGCTTGACATATTGCACAAATGTGATTCATTTTGTATTTTTAAAATGTATGAATAATTATAGCCAAAATCAAGTCAAATCAAATGTATTTGCATGATTATTTCACAATACACACAATTTCAAAGCGGCTTTATAGAAAGTCATACTGTTATGTCTGTAATGCCCTGTATGTTTTAGGGTTGGGCAATTTGACAATATAAAACGATGACACAAGTGATCCTCTGGATTTTACATCTAGCTATGTTGTATTTATAGCATTGTCTAGCACATATATCAGTGCCACAGTGACTTGAACATTCAATTAAGAGACTTGAATTTTGGTTGATTTTGTGTACAAAATGAACCAAAAAAGATGTAAAATGACTAGCAATGTATCAGGTATTAATATATGTGAAAGTTAACTTGATGGAAGTTAATCAACCTGATCTCATGGGAAAACAACTGATGGCAAGGTGGCAATTTTGTATGAATGTGTACATTGATATGAAAATGTAGACAGGAAGATCCCCCTCAACATATCCGCCGATGGGACATAAGCAAATTATTCAAAAAAACGGTTAGGCATTTTCTTGAGATTATGTTAGCATAACTGGATCCTACTGCAGTATAAGTAGATCCTGTTTATGCAGCAAAACTTCAAATCACCAATATCACAACTTAAATCACATAATGAAATAAAATATCCCGCCTGACAGATTCTATGTATGTACTGTATTAGATACGTACAATACCTGCAGCAAATTATAAGTGATACAAACAGTGAGAAGTCCCAATGTTGTTCAGCATATAGCAGCATCTGTCAATGCAAATTATTAATGACACTGGCCTTGATAGAGTTAATATTTTTCATATGGTTGAGACGATAACATTTGTAAACTTCATTATGCTTCTACTTATCATAGGACTACAAACAAAAGAAAATCTAATAATTTGCATTTTTGGTATTACACAGATTATTGGAATAAGTTTTACAAGAAAATGCTATTTATTCTTTCTTTCTTTTTATTTAAAAAAAAAGTCATGTTAATTCAGTGTGTTACTTGCCTTTTCTTTGCAAGTATTTCTAAAATGTACTAGCTATTTCTGAGTAGAAATTGATTTTATACCTATTTTTATTTATTATTGATTGAATGATTGAGCCTTGTCTACTTTTAGCTTCATGTTGCAGCAAAAAAAAAGTCATGTTAATTCAGTGTGTTACTTGCCTTTTCTTTGCAAGTATTTCTAAAATGTACTAGCTATTTCTGAGTAGAAATTGATTTTATACCTATTTTTATTTATTATTGATTGAATGATTGAGCCTTGTCTACTTTTAGCTTCATGTTGCAGCTTTTTCGTTTTGGCTGTGTGGCAACTGGTGGATTTACGTCAGAACTCCACAAACCCTTGCAATGTACTGTAAATAGGATTGGGTTTTCTCCCTGCAACACCCAGCTTACTCACTGCCTCCCTTCCTCGTCTGTGTGTGGAGCCACAGGACCCAAAAACACAAAACTTTTTACAATTCACAAAAAAACAAAACATCATGCATTGCAATCGTTACAGGACACTACAACGTTTTAAAAACATTTTGAAAACAATGTGAAAAAAAATTATAAAAGAAAAGGTAATGTATAGCTACTGTAATTGTTACGGGACGAACGAGACGTGAGACGTGCGGATCCATCTGCAAGGCTTTATTAAAGGGTGTGGTCATGAAACAGGCATGGGTCAGACAGTGGCAAACAGGTATATTAAGGGCAAGACAGAAGAGTAATCCAAAACGGGCGTGGTCGATCAGCGGCTAACAATATCCAGAGGGCTTGACACGAGGGGTATCCAATAACACGAGCTAGAGTCCAGGCGAGGTGCAAACACTGTCCGAAACAGCAGGCAAAGGGTTAATCCAAGTGAAACAGGCAATAATCAGGTAACACGGGAAAGCAGGCAAGACAAGACTATGACTAAACAATGAAAACTAGAAATGGCTCCGTAGAGTAGCTATCGCTAGGTGAGTGATATGCGCTAAACAATACTCGGAAGTGTGAAAGGGATCTGAGTAAGTGTTATATAGTGAATGTGTGATTGGTTACAGCTGTGTGCATCAGTGCTGTGTGCAATCAGTGCAATGGATGATGGGATATGTAGATGGGATGACATGCAACAGTTTGTGTAGTGCGAGAGTCAATGTAATGGAAGGGTGGTGGTGAGTGAAAGAAGTTCATAGACCGGATTCGTGACAGTAATAGTTCTGTTTGTGGAATCCTATGTTGTGTTTTGTTTGTTTCCAGTATTTAATTCCTGTTCCCTTTGTTCTGCTTGCTAAATTGTTATGTTTTGTCTATGGTTACTCATTGGTTAATTGATTACATTCACATGTGTCTTGTTGTGTTCCTCATAAGCCCTCAGTTTGGTTCTTCTCTTTTTCCTATATTGTAGAATCTTTCCTTCTGGATTGCCTTTGTTTTTGTAAATAAAGTAAAACTGCTGCATTTGAGATCCTGTGCTCCTCTTCCTTTGCCCACACTATGACAGAATACAGTTTGTATTAATAATACCAAGTTCAGTTCCAAAATGCAACACTGAGAATAGGTACTGTACTTTTTCATCTTAGAGGCACAATATGTACGTTTTCGCCACTAGAGGCAGGGTTGCCATGTCCGTGGTTTTCCCGTGGAATTGGGCTACTTTAAGACTGTTGCCGTGGGTTGTTTTCATGTCTGCGGGTTTCATGTCTGCGATGCCAATAACAAGATATTTAGCCCCTAAAATGCGAATTTTACCAGGGGGACCCCACCAAAAAATGTGTATTTTACCCCCGGAATGCAATTTTTACCGGGGGACCCCCGCGATTGGCAAAACGCAAAACGCGATTTGGCTAGTTTTGGGCTAGTTTTCAGTAGCAATTTGGCGGCTTTTGTTGTGAAAACCTGGCAACCCTGACTAGAGGTCGCATTTTCAAAACAATAACAAAGGCGAAGCTTGATGATGCTATGAAGGAGGATGTTCACGGATGAGGTAATGAATTAATTTTTGTATTACCTGTACCTTCCACAGTTATTCAAACAGCAAATAAATTATACAGAGAAAGCGAGCAAATAACATTTACAATGTCAAAGAACATTATGACTGACTTCCGTCTAGAGCAAGTTTAAGCACTCTCAAAAAACTTCCCTTATAATCAGAAAAGCTGGCTATACACGGTTTAATGAATGAATCTCTTACTTACATCATATACACATCTGCATTTTGTTGTTACCAATGAATTCACGTGAGAGCTGAATTCAGTCAGCGAGCGCCGTGCACTGAACAAAAACTCAACTGAATGCCTCTGATTGGCCATTGCATTTATAAGCTCAACAGACTCATGTGTGATTTGTTATAAGGCGCAACACTATAAAAACGTGTTAAAAAATCATGGAGCAACACTGAGCAAATCTAAATTTAATGCTGCTGTCAACACTTTTCATTCCATTTTCATTTTATTCGCGACAGCCGTAATGGATTTAGTTTACCTGTACAGCAGCATTTGTGTCCGCGTGTTGCCATAGTTTCTATAAGCAGAAACTGAGGATAGTGCGGATATTATGTCATTGATAGGCGACAATGACAAGGGATGAGCCATTATTTAAAACCGGATTTATAAATCTTTGGGAACTTTTGGGATAACGTAAGTACACAACTGCATGAAATATATCACACTGTGCAAGTAGCTTTTGTATATTTTTTACGAAAATCTTACATATTGTGCCTTTAATATGATATCTCTTAATTTTATACAAACAAAATAATCAAATTTTCGATACGTTGTGGTTGACTTTCTTTAGCCTCAAAACCTCAATATAAAAATCATTCTGAGTAATAACAAGTCCAAAGCCACTGGAAAGCAAGCCTGTAACCTTTAGCCAAAAAAGCATAAGCTAATGCTAACGCTGCTGCTTTTGCAGTATGCAGGGAAAGAGACAAGATAATTCACTACACTGGGTTTTGTGAGGAAATAGATTATCATTTAATGAATCAACAGCCTGTTCACTAATCTTCAACATGTTTTACACTAAACAATACTTTAGTTGGGAACTATATGTAGATTTTACCTTGATAAAAATTTTATTTTTATCATTCATAGCAGTGAATGAAAAGGTATCATATCAGTCACAAATACAGTATGGAGTACCACAAGGCTCGGTACTAAGACTGCTGCTTTTCATGCTTTACATGTTACCCTGGTGAGAAATCATCAAGAAACATGGTGTTAGCTTTCACTGTTATGCTGATGATACTCAGCTCTATATTTTTTGCAGCCCGACAAAACATACCATTTCGCAAAACTAACAATGCATAGTTGATGTAAAAAGATACTGAAAGATGACTAGTAATTTTCCTACTGCTAAAAAAAAACAGAGGTGTTATATTGGGACCAAAAACCTCTGCATGTAATAACCTATAACACTGTCTGAAACTTGATGGCTGCTCTCTCAATTCTTCGTCATCCATTAGGAACCTAGGTGTGCTATTGTGTGGTTCTTGCTGGTATATAAGTGACCAGAAATTTGTAATTTGTGCTCTTTTTTACAGTGCAATGCAAACTTTAACTGGCAGTCATAGAACACCAGCCACTGATGTCACTGCTATGATTGGATGATTGGATGAGGTGCCTCACGGAATCCAAGTTAGCCGTTTCTCCCAATAATAAGTCACTTTGCATGATAAACAAATGAAATTTAATTGGTTATTCGCTCTCAGCCCAAACCAAAACATTGATCAACTCATGTTTAGTCAAATATAGTGACACATCAATATCATCAGGCCTCATTGGTTCTTGCAGGTCATGTGACTTAATGCCATGACATCATGACTTAAGTATATATAGACATAAGTATATATAGTATATAAAAATATATATACTTTGAGGGCTGTGTTAATTGTTTTGACAGTACTGAACCAGGATTATTGTAGTTAACTGAAACTAAAACCATTAAAGAAATGTGTTAGTTGAAATAATAATAAATTCATATATACAAAATATATAGCCAGTTGCCAAAGAAACATTTCTCATTTTCATTTAGTTTAACTTGATGTTCTAAAATAACAAAACCCAAAACTGAAATAAAAATTAATAAAAAAACATATAAAAATACACAACTAAATAAAATAAACTAATATTAAAATAAAAATACAAAATAGAAGCTAATTCAGAATAGTAATAAATCAATAAACAAAACCCTCAGTGACACTAATATATGTCTAATCGATCTAAAAATATACAGTAGGACACAGACAAAAAATAATCATCAAAATTAGTGAATCAAAATTAGTGAAACTGAATAATAATCTCCCCCAGAAATGCTTGGCCAATCCAGAACAAACAGGGTTTACGGTGAGACAGAGATGAGCCTCTCGTTCACATTTAAAGAGTGAGTCACTGTCTGCCACCCAGACGTGGCTGAATCACGCCAGATTAGGGCCCCGCAATTAAAGTTCTTGACACACATTTTTGCTATTTTCTTCCATGCCATGCCCTGCAGCCCTCAGTCAAAAACAAACTGGTTTTGGAAGCTCTTCAGGGTTTTGCCCACCACAAAATGAAACCGCGCGGATCGCATTTTACTGTACACACGACCACCAACAACCTCGTTAGCGGCCGTTCTCTGTTTATCTTGTGTTTCCATGCGCACAGCAGGGCCAGACTCGCAACAGATTCAACGAAAATAAATCTACAGTTTTATCTGTGAAATGTAAAGCTAGCCTCTAACCCATCCGGTACATGCTGCTTATGATAGGAGTCGGTGAGACAGAAATAATGTGTGGCTTCAAACATGCTGAAGCAATAATGCTCTAATGTGTTCCATCTCTCATAAAGCGCTGTACCTGGTGCCACTCTGACTATATACGCCTCCATCTCATACCAGCACACACACACACACACTTCACAGCGCACCTACAGACATATATTCCTAAAATTGTCCAGCTGTGATCTACTGTTAATGTCTTTTACAGTAAAGTTTCTCCCACAGTTCACATATGGATGTTTTCCCAAATGAGGACATACACTACTGCTCAAGAGTTTGGGGTCGGTAAACTTTTTAAATGTTTCTTTTTAAAAGAAGTATCTTATGCTCATCAAAGCTACATTTGATAAAAAATACAGTAATATTGTGAAATATCATTACTATTTAAAATAGCTTATGTGAGTATCTGTTAAACTGTAATGTATTCCTGTGATGTGCAGCTGTATTTTCAGCATCATTCCTCCAGTCTTCAGCATCACATGATCTTCAGAAATCAGTATAATATGCTGATTTGCTGCTCAAGAAACATTTCTGAATATTATCAATGTTGCTGCTTCATATTTTTGTGGAATCTTTGATACTTTTTTGATTTCCCTGTATAAACCTTTTTTTCAGCTGATTAGACATACAACTTATTTTTATTAATGTTTTTGAATTAACATTTACTGTTTGTATTTTAATTTAGTTGTTATTTTATTAGTAGTATTAATTTAATTTAATTTAATTTGAGTATTTCTGTTATGGGGGTTTTATTATGATTTTAGTTTTAGTTATGTATAATAACAATGGTTCTTTATTGTCATAACAAGTAACAGCCATCAAAACTGCATTTATTAATTTGATTAAATTATAACTCATTTGCCCTTATAGCAATAAATGGCATGATAATATTAAAAATAAAATATATAAAAATGAATATTGACATCAGAAATTAGATAGATGATAGATAGATAGATAGATAGATAGATAGATAGATAGATAGATAGATAGATAGATAGATAGATAGATAGATATTGTGAAGAATATAAAGTTTTAAATAACAGCATTTATTTGAAATTAAATAGAAATTAAGTATACAAAAGATAAAGTAAAAGTAAAATAAATGAAATTCACATTATATTGTTTTTTTAATATAAGCTGTGTTAATAAATCAGAAAAAAGAAAGAAAGTGCAAAAAAATCTAAGCACTTGACATTTGGAGCAGAATTGTCAGATATTTCAGTGCAGCAGCTGTAATAACTGAACTTCAGATGTGCATCACGTGATCTGTGTTACTGAATGTTGATATCAGACATGCTGAGGATGTTCACAGTGTGTGTGTGTGTGTGTGTGTGTGTGTGTGTTGTTTGTGTTGCTGACACCAGCAAGAAGCAGGTAAAGTTGCTCTGCTCTGTCTGTTCTACATTAGCTTTCATGGTTACTTGACTGTTCTACATTTAAGAGGATTTTTATGTGAAATTGACCCCAGGAAACCTTTTTCATCTGGCAGAATGCATTTTTCTCTCCTTAATTTGAAATGCTTGATCTTCCTGTGCGTGTTGCGGGCGGCATCAGAGAGGCCCAGTATTTATGGGGCAAACGTGCATGTTTCCCATATTTTAAATCACACCTTTGAAATCCCATCATAAGGGCCGCTCACTTAACCCATAACTCTCTCCAACTCTGATTTATGATTTTACAGTACTGAGGACCAGCCACGAACCAATCGATCTTTCAAAAAAGCAAGATGGTACATGTAACTCATTATATATATGGGTCATTGCCATTTGAACCCAAAAATGTTCATTTGAAAAAGTTACTGCTTAACATTAAAGCATATTTTCCCACCTCAGGCCAAACTACCACCACATGTCCAGTCCAGTATTCAGATTAGTTTTATATTTCAATGGTTGAACCCTAAAGCCCACAGTATTTCAGTGTTTTCAGAGTAATTTTAGAATTCATACTGTATTTTTATTATACATTTGAATAGGAACAGCAAACTTGGGTTGTTTCGCTGACTTTTGATTTGATGATTTGATATTGGAAACAATGACACAATTCATAAATATTATTATTTGTACTTTGTATTATATATACACACTTTTTCTAAAAAATATTATTTTATATTTGAATTAAATTTATTACATTTAAAATATTTCATTATTAAAATATTGTCCGCATACCATGAATGAATGAATGAATGTGTAACAGGGCGAACGAGACGAGAGACATGCGGATCCATATGCAAGGCTTTATTTCCAAGACGTGGTCATATAACAGGCATGGGTCAAACAATGGCAAACAGGTATAACGTGGGCAAGACACAAGAGTAGTCCAGTAAACGGGCGTGGTCGATCTCCAGTGAGCAATGTCCAAACAGGGTAATCCAAAAGGGTAATCTGAAACACAAGCAATAGTCCAGGCGAGAGGTAACCAGTATCCGAACAGGGTGAGACGAGAGGGGAAATCCAGACAGGCGAAATCGTTCAGGGCAGGCAGAGAGCAGGCGAAACTAGAAAACAGGGTACAAACACGGGAAAACAGACTATGAACAAGACTAAGGCTAGACTCAGAAACTTGGAATGGCTCCGTAAAGTAGCTATCGCTGGAAGAGGGATAAGTGCTAAACCAGGGCTGCCCAAACTCGGTCCTGGAGGGCCGGTGTCCTGCAGAGTTTACCGCCAACCCTAATCAACCACACCTGAAGCAGCTAATCAAGCTCTTATAGGCATACTAGAAACTTCCAGGCAGGTGTGTTGAGGCAAGCTGGAGCTAAACTCTGTAGGACACCGGCCCTCCAGGACCGAGTTTGGGCACCCCTGTGCTAAACAATACTCGGCAGTGAGAGCGAGGAAGTCCATGGCTTATGTAGGGTGTGTGATTGGCTGCAGCCGTGTGTGTAATCATAGTGAAATAGATTGTGGGAACTGAAGTCCAGGGTGAGTGTGACAGTCCGTGTAGTGTGAGAGTCCATGTGGTGGATAATGACCTCTTGTGGTGAACAAACGGAGGTTCATAGACCAGATTCGGGACAGAATGAATCTGTAAAGCAAATAAATAAATACAATATTTAAATAATTTTAAAATAAATACAATCAAAATAAACACTTTCTAAATAGTAAGTGTCATATATTTTACAACATTTTCTAAAAAATATGATTTGTACATTTTTATTTTATTTTATTACATATAAAACATTTCAAGGTTGAAAGTTACGGAGTTCAAGATTATTTTAAAAATTGTTCGTAATAGTCTTAACTTTAACAAAACCTTTCAGTAAACTAAATATTACACCACAAAACACCATAATATAATCACATCACATTTAATATTTTAGTAGCATTTAATTTTACAGTCCTGTTCTGCATGCACATAATTACTGTGTACTTACTATAGTAATAACTCTGTAATAACCCTTATGTTAGTACACTTTGGGGTAAGTACACACTTTAAAACAAACTACAAACATTATTTTTACATTGTTACAAAATAAAAATAAATAAAACAGATTTGAAATATAGAGCTTCATGAAATACTGATAAATGAATGAATGATGCATTTATATAGCGCTTTATTGTGTATTGTTGTACACCCAAGCACTTTACAATCATGAGGGGGTCTCTCCTCAATCACCACCAGTGTGCAGCATCCACTTTACATATATAAAATATGTAAGAGAATCAAAGCGAACACTTTATTTTAAGGTGTCCTTGTTACACATGCTACATGTACTTACTATGATAATAACAATTAATTATGCATAATTACATGCAAGTAACACTAAGCCTAACCCTAACCCTAAGTACATGTAGGTAATTAATATTACACAGTCCTTAAATGTACAGGGTGTCCACTGTAACAAGGACACCCTAAAATAAAGTGTAACCAATCAAAATTCTATTTGAACCATGTGGTCAAAAAGACTTCAATGATGTCAATCCCTCAATATGTTAGAGAGATCAAGGCATTGTCAGCAGGCTTGAACAGAGCTACAGCTGTTCATCTCGTGGCATAAACTGACATTAAGCAAAGAGATAAAAATAGTGGATGAATTAGTCACTCAAATCTTTGGGATTTCATGATGTTGGAAATAAACCCAGACTCCCTGAACAGGCTGAGCGAGGGAAAGAGGAATGCTGTTTGTTCCTGCAGCGTCCGAGACGTTGCTCTGTCTGGCCCTTCATTTCCTGCCGGCTCTCGGGCGTGGGTGCGAGGAGGGTGTTGTGTTCCCTGCCCACTGCTGAGGGTGTGTTTAGAGAGCGGCTCAATCCCTCAGTGTGGCCTGCAGGAGGACATTTCCAAAGGCCTAGACAAACACAAGCCGCCAACCTTTTACCACATCGTGTTGTCCGTTTGACGGATGCCTCGGCGCTTCTGCACACACTGGCTTCTGCTTTCGCTCTTTTCCGCGTGCCAGACGTTGGTTTTCCGTGAGATCGGACAGCAGTGTGAGAGACTGGAGACGAGCCTCAGCGCTGCTCTAGTGTGTGGGAAGATTGTTGTGCTGCTCTTGGGAAATATAGGTTAGGTCAACAATACAGCCGGAGCGCACAGCGCTGGTGAACAGCGTCATCTGGAGGTTCTACTCTACAAATCCAAGCAGGTTTATCATTAACTAAAACTATTAAAAATGGTTTTTGTTAATGACAAATTAAGCAGAAACAAAATCAGATACAAATATTAGATGAAAAAAAAAAAATGAAAATTCTAAATTTTGTTTGGGGGAAACTAAAATAAAAAAAAACAAAAGCAAAAAAAAAATTAATAAAAAATTACATTTTTATATAAAATTACAAAAGCACATAATTCTGCTTTCGCTCTTTTCCGCGTGCCAGACGTTGGTTTTCCGTGAGATCGGACAGCAGTGTGAGAGACTGGAGACGAGCCTCAGCGCTGCTCTAGTGTGTGGGAAGATTGTTGTGCTGCTCTTGGGAAATATAGGTTAGGTCAACAATACAGCCGGAGCGCACAGCGCTGGTGAACAGCGTCATCTGGAGGTTCTACTCTACAAATCCAAGCAGGTTTATCATTAACTAAAACTATTAAAAATGGTTTTTGTTAATGACAAATTAAGCAGAAACAAAATCAGATACAAATATTAGATGAAAAAAAAAAATGAAAATTCTAAATGTTGTCTTGGTGGAACTGAAATCAAATAAAACTAAAGCTAAAAATAAATGTAATAAAAATTACATTTTTATATAAAATTACAAAAGCACATAACAAAATTGCTAAAACAAAAATTAAGATAAAAACTACAAAAATGAAAATAAAAGCTACCTCAAAAAATTTTACAAATACTATAATAGTATATAAATAAATTAAATGCCAAAAGCACATATTACTACAATTGTAATTAAAATAAAAACTGAATATACATATAAAATAAATTTTTAATATTTAACTAAATCATATTTCATGCATACATACACACACATATGTGTGTGTGCATGTTTATGTGGTTTATGAGGACACAAATTTGTATAATGTTATGCAAATCTTCCCACATAGTGATGTAGACATGTGGGGGCGTGTTAGAACGAGCCGTTTTAGGTAGGCATGGCTGACTCTTAACTTTTATAAAGAATATCTCTTTGGATTTGAGACTTTAGTCTTTGCAACTTTACAGATCTTCTTTATGCACCAAGAGCTTGTAACACTCCAAAGAGAAAGGAACAATTGAAATCGCATCATATGACCCCTTTAAAATAGTCTGCAGTCCACAAGGATGAGAGAGAAAAAGAAAAAAAAGAGTTGGGCTTGTTGTTTTACTTGAACAGAAGAGTTATTGTATAAAAGCTCTGTAGTCGCTGATTTACACTAATTACCGCTGTTCAAAAAAATAGTTAAACAAAAATTAAAATTGGCTGGAAATGTAGGCTACTCACCCTCCTCCAGTGCATTCCTCTCTGCTTCTCAAGCTCATCCCGGAATCCAGTCTCTCAACATCCGCTGTGAAATTTAATCTCTTCCCAACTTCTACTCAAATAAAGATGCATCTGTTTACTCAGCGTTATTGAAATGTCTGTGTGCTGACTCGCTTCTCGTTTCTACCGTCTCTTTTACCTTCGTTTGTTGTGTAGTTGTTTGTTTTCTTTCTTTTTGTTTCAGTTCCAAATGTTTTACATTCGATATTAAGTATCTGTGTTTGTGAAAGGCTGGTGATATACGAACAAAATTGCTGTCAAAGAAACTTCCAAAAACATAGATTTATAGACAGGGTTAATATAGTAAATCATATAATCATAAAATATATTTACTTAAAATAAAACAAATATTAACTGAAATTAAATAAAATATATATAAAAAACTTTCTCAGCTTGCCAAAGTAACATTTCTCATTTTAATTTAGTTTAACTTTATGCTCTAAAATAACTAAAAAAAACAAATATAAATTGTATACCGTATAAACTACAAAAATACACTACAAAATTATTAAACTTTAGCTAAAATTTAAATGAAAATGGAAAATGTATATTTATAAAAATATATATTAATCACAATGACACTAAAATAACACAGGGTGGCAGAGTCATACTTGGAGGTGGGTTGTAAAATATAATAATTTTGAACATTAAAGCATGTCAACATATTCTGTTACACCAAATACACAAAATAATGATCTTTAAAATAGCATCATATGACCCCTTTAATTACATTATAAAAATGAAAAATAAATACTAGGCTAAAAACTTCAAAATGTTTTAGGGCAAAGAGGTTTGACTGACAAAAAAAAAACACGTTTGTGAAAAGTGTATACACTTTTTTTAAGTCTACTTAAATGTGTTAATAAAACAGTATAAAGTCATGATTTATATATGACATGACTTTATGACATAATGGTTTTATTATATCCAGTCTGTCTGGAATGACATGAAGAAACAGAAAAACTGGGACAGACAAACTTTTAACAGTACTGTATATGTGTGTGTGTTTATTTTTGTACAATAATCAATGATGATGTTGGCTCACTGCTCACTGCTCACTCTGGATCTGAGAGCAGCTGGTCAAATAAACGCAACGCAATGGCGTCCCCTAGTGGAGTGCATGAAAACACCAGTCACTTCAAATTGGACTATTTGGGTGATTCATTATTGCATTTTCTTCCAAAAAAAAAAAGTTTGGCTCTGTAATTTTTTGCACCGTTTCTGAAAGTACTTTTCCTTTTGCATGACATAACACCCATGTTTCACAATCCAATCAATTTCCAATGGATTCAATTCAATCCCATCCTACTGCTTTCTCCCGAAATATCAGATTTTACTCTGAAATATCTTGGATTGTGCACGTACAATGGGATGCGACTTACATATGAGGACTGTTAGTTTGGAGGAAACTCAATGAATGTTGTGGTGCATGCCGATCAAAACATAAATAACTGGACAGACGTGGCAACAGCAAATGTTGTTCAGATGTATATTTATATTTTTACATGGTTTTAAATATTTAAAAGCATTCACTGTTGAAATCCCCTGCATATATAGTTCTCCATTAAAAGGCATTTCATGCTGGTGGAGCAGTCAGGAAATCCAGTCCTGTTTCCAACCTGCTTTTCAATGATCCTGAAACATTTCTCTCACTGATGAGGAGAAAGATCAGTTCAGGATCTTCAGGTCATGCCCAAATTCTTCATCTGATCTGATTCATAAGAATTCAGAGCTCAAATTCACACTCCAGAGATGATACTTCAGTTAAAAACATGATGCTAAACACCGTCATTCCCATTATTATTTCGAACTATTTCATCGATCCAGGTATGTTTTCAAGTCATTTTTTAAGTATATAAAATGTCAGGTTTAGGTGATGGTGAGAATGGATACGCTATACACTAAATGAATGCTGGGAAGAGAGACTGCAGGAGCAGAATCACTCCAACCACCATCAGACCGCAGAAGAACAGCACCAGCCACAGCGGGAATGACCCTGAAATAGAAATATAACAGCATTCGCAATTTACAGTGCACAAAAACAACAGTTAAAAAAGACATGTAATTAGCACCGGAACAACACAATTTAATGTCATATAAAACATTAAGGGCTTGATTGACCAATCAGAATCAAGTATTTCTGGGCGCGGTGTAAAATAAAATTAAAAAGTGAATTTAAAAGTTGAGATCAATTTATTTGCATAGCACTTTTCACAATGCACATTGTCTCAACATTGCGTTAATGTTTATAATACCTTACTATCTTTATGCCTTGTAGTCACAATTAGCAGATTAGAGCTAAGTGCTTATATTTTGCAACATTACAAGCAATACGATTTACTATATGGTATATATTGCTTTATGCTAATTTACTTTATTTATGAGGATAATGTGGGACACACATGTACGTATATCCAACTTTATATATATATATAGAGAGAGCTGAGCAATAATATAGTTACATTTTGCGACAAAATAAACAATCAGGCAGTTGAGATTTGCAATATGTGACCCTGGACCACAAAACCAGTCATAAGGGTCAATTTCTCGAAATTGAGATGTATGCATCATCTGAATTAATATGCTTTCCATTGATGTGTGGTTTGTTAGGATAGGACAGTATTTGGTTGAGATACAACTATTTGAAAATCTGGAATCTGAGGGTGCAAAAAATCTAAATATTGAGAAAATAGCCTTTAAAGTTGTCCAAATGAAGTTCTTAGCAATGCATATAACTAATCAAAAATTAAGTTTTGATATATTTACTAAATATCTTCATGGAACATGATCTTTACTTAATATCCTAATGATTTTTGGCATAAAAGAAAAATCAATCATTGTGACCCATACAATGTATTTTTGGCTATTGCTACAAATATCCCCCAGCGACTTAACACTGCTTTTGTGCTGCAGGCTCACATATAGTATACATTGCTTTACGTGGTTTGTTGGTGTTTTAGTTACTTGTGTGTGAGTTCGAAATGTCCTATTTGGCATCTTGTGTATATGATCTGATCCCAGTGATTATTAAAATACAGATGGGAATTTGATCCACATTAGGGTTAATTTCATACAGTTTGTTGTCTTCATGTATGCAGATGAAGTTGGCCATGTATGAATACATATATCTGATCGCATCATACTTACTCCGGTTGGAGACGGCATGCACCTGACAGCGGCTGTCGACGGCTACGCTCAACATGACCACTTCATTATTCCCCTTCACGGCTTTACTTTTAGGAGCGTCAGGTAGGAACGTCAGGTCCGTGACCACAATGCCGTGAGACTCCTGGATGTAGTACAATTTCTGGAGGGTCGATCAGAAGAGACGGTCAGTAGGTTTCAAGATCTAGTGAGCTGCCTTTTCTTACTGACTACATAAGCAGCTACCTTTTAAGTCAGCATCCAAGTGATAGTATTTAGCCTATACTGCTAACAACTTTCACACACGACAAGTACAAATACTTGTGTTATAATTACACATAAATAGAACTAGAATTTTTTTAAACGCTAAACCTACAAAGCAGCTGAATAGGTTTTGACTAAGTAGCTGATTAGTGATTATGCTGTTTGTACCTGCAGGGAAAATGCTATATAGATGGCCACGGATCCCGTCACCGTTCCAAGACCAAGAAATGTTCCAGAGTCACTGAGGAATAACACAGAAGCACGTGATGATTCACCATAACAATGAATAATGCATGAAAGATGCAGACAGATTCCCTCTACCTCACTGCAAGACAACATATAACTTCATTCCCACAAGGCTTCGTGAGCAGCGGCAGGAAAACCCGTCCGTCCCATTTGGTGATGTAGCACGGAGGGGGTTTGCGGTCCCGTTTGTGGGGGATTTGGACTGTATAGAGTCTTAAAGCATCTTTCTGGTCCTCTAATTTTGCAAACCTGGTTTTGAGCAAGAAAATAATGACCAACCATTAGTGACTTTGGTGTCTCATTATTTATGTACAGCTATAGTGATGCAAAGCACAAGTTTCTTAACTATTAGATTTGTTAGATAATAATCCTCTGCAGTGAATGGGTGCCGTCAGAATGAGAGTCCAAACAGCTGGTAAAAACATCAGTAGTAACCCACACGACTCCAGTCCATCAGCTAACATCTGGAGAAGACAAAAGCTGTGTGTTTGCAAGAAACAAATCCATCATTAAGACGTTTTAACTTTAAACTGTCGCTTCCGTCAAGTGCTTTCCTCCAGTGTCCATCTCCTGTTGTCCTCAAACATCAAAATCTATTATTATTTATTTAGAGCTGTGTTTTTTTACAGTTTTGGCTTGTAAACAGTGCTTGATCTGTGCAGATTTCTCTCCTGATTCAGACAAGATGACTCTTTCACTGGAGGAAACGTTATTAGGGATTATGGACTTGTATTTAGCCAGGAGCGACAGTTTGAAGTCACAACGCAGTAATGACAAATTTGCTACACAGCTTTTCTCTCACGAGGTGTTAATAGATGGACTGAAATTAAAATACAACCATTTCAAATGAAATGCTGTTCTTTTGTACTTTCTATTCATCAAATAATGCTGAAAAACTAAATATATCATGAATTCCACAAAAATACGAAGCAGCACGACTGTTTTTCAACATTAATAATAATCGGAAATGTTTCTTGAGCAGCAAATCAACATATTAGACTGATTTCTGAAGATCATGTGACACTGAAGACTGGAAAATTATTCACATAGAAAACATTTATTTAGAATTGTAATAATATTGCACAATATTACTGTTTTTATAGTATTTTTGATTAAATAAATGCAGCCTTGGTGAGCAGAAGAGAATTCTTTAATAAACATTTAAAAATCTTACTGACCCCAGACTTTTGAATAGTAGTTTAAATATACAATAACATATCAAGAATGTAAAATAAATGTAAAATTTAAAGACAACAATAAGTCCAAAGGTTGGCAGACAACACATCCGTTCCCTGAGCCTCTGTTGAAAAAATTGACATCAGAAAAAAAAAGACAAAAAATGACTTATACACTATCTTTTAGCCTATTTATGAAAAGTGGCAGCTGTCAGGAAGTGCACAACTTGCCTGCATGACTTGTAGCGGTACATCTTCTCTGTGATCTGAGGCATGTTTTCATGCCAACACAAACCCACGGCCAGCTGATCGCCGCTCCACACGCTGCACTCGAAATCACGGCCAACTGTTACAATGTGCTACATCGAGAAAGAGAACACAGCACTACTTGGATGAACCAGCGTAAAATGCACAATAGAGAAGCGGTTCTTAACTGCTTAGTTGCTTTTTCTCAGTTCTTAATAACTAGAACAAATCTTCACAAAACACACCTTGTTATCAGGACTGATGTCTATATCCTCCAGCTCATCTTTGTGAGCTCTGAAGCTGAACTTCTCTTTCAAAGAGGGGAACTGGAGAGAGACGAAGCGAGTTGAGACAAGGACAGTGCTGATAAAAACTACACAGACTCATGGGAGACGCTCACCTCCCACACTCTGACGTAACCGTCGGCCCCGCCGCTCAGCAGAAGCGTGAGGTCGGCGCTGAAGCGCACACACTTCACGCAGGGGTCCTGCGGGCTGAGGTCGGCCTGCACCACTCCAACATCCTCCACCAACATCTGAGGAGAATCCTCCTTCGTCTGGGCCACGTCTCCTCCTCCTCCATCTCCGTTCTGGCCTTTCCTGCCTCTCTTCCTGGCTGCACCTTTATCTCCAGCCCCTATTGACAGGTGTCACAGGAAAAGATGACATGAAAATGGGTATGCATGACCAATGTTTTCATTTAGCCTCTACTGACCATCTTTGGCTGCAGGTTTCTTCGCCTGTTTGGCCGTAAGGTGACTGAACCTCATCAAGCTGCAGTTGGCGTCCTGTCCCGAGGCGATCACGTCCCCACCCAGAGACATGCACATGGTGGCTCGCGTGTCCGTTTCATGAGTGTGCAGCAAGGTGGCGCTGTGCACACCGCCGACCAGATCCAGACTCAGGAAATGCTGTGACAAAAAGGTAACACTAAACACCCTGTCATCAGTGTTGGGGAAAGTTACTTTTTAAAGTAATTGCATTAGTATATTGCTTTACTCCCTAAAAAAAAATAACTAATTATGCTACTTAGTTACTTTTTATGGAAAGTAATGCATTGAGTTACTTTTTATATCTGGGCAGGGCTTGCTTGTTTGTTTTTACTATATAAAAAAAAACCGTGTGCTGTCAAACGATTAATCGCATCCAAAATAAGTTTTTGTTTACATAATATATGTGTGTGTGCTGTGTATATTTATTATGTATATATATATATATATATACACACACATATGCATGTATATATTTAAGAAAAATATGTTACGTTTATATATTAAATATATTTATATATGATATAATTTATATAAATATAAATATATACATGTAAATATTTTCAAAATATATACTGTATGTGTGTTTATTTATATATACATAATAAATATACACAGTACACACACATATATTATGTAAACAAAAACTTTTATTTTGGATGC
>NW_015505437.1:1374476-1376378 GCF_001515645.1 Sinocyclocheilus grahami | reverse complement strand
GGGCGCCACGCAAACAAATCGCATGAAGAATATGACGCAGGAGAAGAAAGTTCAACACTATTCAGCAATAACAAAAATGAAAAGCAAATGTGTCATTTTTGCTTAGTATGGGTAAATTGGATCATCAAAGGTCAGTGGCAAAGTGGGATTAAATACATAAATGATATTTGTCTTTTTTAATTATTGCAGGTTTGTATAATATTCTTTGTTTGCAGAAAACTGAATGTGTTTTTGTGCAGGTGAGATGAGTAAATACATGTTCATATTTAGTCTAGTTCACACACAACGCCTCTGCACTTACTCCCGATTTCTCTCAACATGGCAACATCAGAGAACTGCCGTTACTTATTCGAAAAAGTTACTTAGAAGTTCCTTCCAAATTAAAAAGTAATGCATTACTTAAGTAGTTACTTATATAATGTCTTGAAAATGAGGGATTTGTTTCTTACAAACACAGCTTTTGTCTTCTCCAGATGTTCACTGATGGACTGGAGTGGATTATTGTGATGTTTTTATCAGCTGTTTGGACTCTCATTCTGACGGCACCCATTCACTGCAGAGCATCCACTGCTGAGACACTGATGCAGTGCTACATTTCTGATGACGAAACAAACTCATCTGCATCTGGGGTGTTCTGAGGGAGAGAAAACGTTCATGTTTGATTATTAAACAGTAATATAACTGAAAGAAACTTGCACTGACATATCTTAAAATCTGTAAGTGTCAACGATTTGTCTCAAGACGCACACCAATAATGCTTTTTCTAAGGCACGTTTATAAAAGCCACTTAAATGTCCTAATTGAGCCATGGCTTGACCGAAGCCCTGTCTGTGAAGCCCGGGGCCGGTTGCAGAAACACAGCCACCATGTTAAGACTGTGTCTTAAGAACTAGTTTGACCAACTAGCAGTCTCTTGTATTTTCCAATACAAATAAGAACAATCTACCTTTTCATAACTGAATTTAAAAAGTCCTGACCAGTCTTGAAGAAGAAGAAAAAAATGTCAAAACAGTTTATGTGTGGCAGTAAACCCTCTTATAGACAGACAGACTTCAGATGTAGCGTTAAGCATCACTGCACTGATACACTCGGTTGCGTTGCGTTGCGTTTAGTTTTGTATGTACGCTGTTTGTTCGCTATCTGTCTCTCAGGCTCGAGGCGTGTGAGGCACTGCACCTGTGTCTGTGTCTGTGTCTGTGGACGCGCTCCAGTCTCTTTCTCCAGTTATTGCAGTGTTTAGTGGACATGCCACTGCTCTCTCGCAACATTCGTCAAAGACCACCATCTACTTCCTCTGTTGCGCCAGATACACGTCAGCAGGGCGTCACATCCTACGCGCCTGCGTGCACGCGTCAGACGCGCAACCGTAATGAACGTAGTAACGACGCGACTGCAAGTTTGAATGGAGCAAACTGAAGTGATTTGTGCATTAAGCGAGCTTGCTCAATGTAAAATAAACATACCTACCCAGCTTTAAAGGGGTCATATGATGCGATTTCAAGTTTTCCTTTCTCTTTGGAGTGTTACAAGCTCTTGGTGCATAAAGAAGATCTGTAAAGTTGCAAAGACTAAAGTCTTAAATCCAAAGAGATATTCTTTATAAAAGTTAAGAGTCAGCCACGCCTAACTAAAACGGCTCGTTCTAACACTCCCCCACATGTCTACCTCACGATGTGGAAATATTTGCATAACGCGCCCAAATGTGCACGCAAAGAAAGAAGGCGTGGTTTCAGGAACAGCAGTCGTGTTGATGCAGCATGTCAGGGAGACGCTGTGTTTCAGTGCGAAAGCAAAAGCACTTTATTTGGCCTTCCGGAAGTAGATGCAATTAGGAATCATTGGTTAAGATTTATTTACAACAGAACAGCACAACCCAGATGTTCGAATTTGTGCAACGCATTT
>NW_015505437.1:1371633-1373337 GCF_001515645.1 Sinocyclocheilus grahami | reverse complement strand
GAGGGGAACAGGGTCACATCACAGGAGAGTGAACTGCCTGTCAGAAATCATAACACGTCAGCTGTCTTAACCGCGGCTTGTGTACTGCATCAGCACTGTGTCTGTCACGCGACTCTGTTGCTCTTTCAGTCTTGAACTGATGGTAAAACTAACAACATTATTAACTGTCTTGATATTTATTTTGAAAGATGAAGCTGGCGATTATGGTAAGGGGCGTTACATTTCCGACGAGTGCTTGCAGTGTTCGGCCAATCACAATGCACTGGGTCAGCTGGCCAATCAGAGCAGACTGCGCTTGTCGGAAGGAGGGACTTTGTAGAAAACTAAGTGTTTGAGAGAGGCGGGGCATAGAGGACCTACAATAATGTACAGTATTTGAAAAATAATGTGTTTTTTGAACATTAAAGCATGACAACATATTCTGTTACACCAAATACACAAAATAATGATCTTTAAAATAGCATCATATGACCCCTTTAATCAAGCGCTTAAGGTGTGGTGCAGTTTTGAAATGCTTAAAATACAGAAATTCATAAATAACTATTTTAACAATTAAACCAAATGTAATCAATTACTTTAATTCAATTACATTTCATACTTAAATAAATAATAACTATGACATAAATATAATATAAAGTTATAAAAATAAACGAAATTAAATAGCTAATATTACTACATAATGCAGATAGCAAAATAAATTCAAAATATTTTTAAGAAATATTTTTCATATAAATATTCATTCAAAATATGAATTTAGACTAAAATATTCAGCTAACAATCAAATTCTTTACTACTCAACAGTCGGTGGCAACCCAAGCCATTTTCAAAAAGGTGGTGCAATTTTGAAATCGTTAAATAAACAAATACATAAAATGAAATAAATTATTTCTAATTGAATGTAATACTTTTAATAAATGTAATTCAAATACAATATCAAATTTAAAAACTAAACAAATTAAATAACTTATATGTGACTGAAATTATATGAATAGTATCAATTTGAATTTCATGAATTAATTAATATTACTTTAGAATACTCTAGGTGGCAACCTGAGACTCTAAATTGTCAAAGCTGTTATTAAGCTGAAAAGCAGCTGAGAGGATTCAAATGATATGCATAAAATACATATTTGTAGCACAAAATGGTGTTATATGGAAATGGAAATAAAATCTAACCAGGTGACATGCATTTTGCACTGCACTTTTAATGAGTTTACTCGTGTTTACAGCATTTACCTTCAAAGAACGACCGTATAGAGACGGTTGTTTCTTTTGCAATATGTTGCTATTACATTGTTAAAAAGCTATTCAATTTGATTTCATATTTAAAAGTATTTTAGAAATCACCTCCTTAACCACATGTAAAGCACATGCAGATATTTGTCAGAGTGAGTTTTATTGTCATTTTCCTTTTCAGATAAGAGTCAGAGAGAAAAACAAAACTGTGTTTTCTGGGAAATCGTGGTGTGATATCAACGTTTAAGAAACATTATTTACAGCAACCCAGCAGCACAATGATAGAGACTAATATATTAGCCCCCTGTTCGCTCTCCAAGGACCCTTTCATACTGCGGTATTTAAGTAAAACAGCTTATCACGTGAATTTGAATGTAGAATTGGGCAATGTACTAGAAGTGGAGCAGAAAAGAGAATGTGACTAAAGGTCAGTTTCTTCACTCTGCTTTTCCCTGAAGCTTTAAAGTC
>NW_015505437.1:1364133-1366633 GCF_001515645.1 Sinocyclocheilus grahami | reverse complement strand
AAGCCACTAGAAGGCAAGCCTGCCACCTTTAGCCAAAAAAGCATATCGGCTGATGCTAAGGCAGTATGTGGGGAAGGAAACCAGAGGCCGTTTTTTTTTAATGCATGTCAATGGAGAAGAGGCTTCACTACGCTGAATAAACAGCTTTTGAGAGGAAACGGCTTATCATTTAATGAATCCACAGCCTATCGGCTAATCCTCAACACGTTTTACACTAAACGGTACTTTTGGATTGAACTATTTTTAGAGTTCACCCCGAAAAAAACGCAGTTTTATAAGAGAAGTCACTGACTTTTTGCAACAGGTGGGATTTAGCTTACAGCACTTCTCATTCATTCCTATGGGATCCGTAAACGGCGATTGAGTGTCGCACAACTCTGACTGAAATTCATTGACGTCAAGGCTGTAATGTAATTGGTTATTAAGGCCGACGTGATACAAGTTAGCCGTTACGCTTTCTCCAATAGTAAGTAATACAGACCCTCTCATCTCTCTATAGTAAGACTCGAGTTTGATTCAGTCGAACCAAACAAAACAGGTGTGAATACACCCTTAGTTTTTATAGCATCTTTTACAATCCAGCACCCCAGAATGCACCGGAACCGGGCCTTTTCGGAGCCCGAGTATTCTGCGGAGTATTCGGCGGACTGTTCAGTCACCCTGCCCTCGGACCCGGGGCAGGCAGTGGGACGCACCCATGAGGTGACTGTGCGCAGCTCCGGCTGCTGCCTGTGTCTGCCGCGGTTCATGCGTCTGACCTTCGCGCCGGACTCTCTGGAGAACCTCTACCAGACCTACTTCCGCCGGCAGAGGCACGAGACCCTGCTGGTGCTGGTGGTGTTCGCGGCCCTCTTCGACTGCTACGTCATTGTGATGTGCACTGTGCTCTACACGAGCGATAAGCTGGCGTCTGTGGCCGTGGCGTCGGTGGGGCTGGCAGCGGACGTCCTGCTGTACCTGCTGTGCCGGTTCGGTCTGCTCCCGGACCGTGTGACGCGCCGCCTAGTGCCCTATGTCTTGTGGGTGCTCATAGCGGCCCAGAACTTCTGTTACCTAGGACTGAACTTCGCTCGCTTCCATCAGCCCAGCGACACGGTGGGCTGGCAGGCGTTTTTTAGCTTTTCCTTCTTTCTGACGTTGCCGCTACGGCTGACCCCTATAGTGCTCATCACAGCCGTGTCCTGCGGTGTGCACACGCTCGTCCTGGGCGTCACGATTGCCCAGCAGCAGCAGGAGGACATTCAGGGGGCGGCTCTTGGAAGACAGGTGAGAAAAATGATGCCAGCGGTTTGGAGGAGTAAAGATGGGTCTTGAGAGATTCGAACGATCATGATCCATGTTCCACGTTCCATGAAGAAGGTTTAAAATCTCTATGGAACCTTTCCAATCCACAAAAGTTCCTAAAGAACCATTTTTGTTTCCCCAAAGAACCTTTCAGTAGTCAGTTCTTGTGTGAAGAAAATTCTGACTTGATTTAAAAAAATAAAATGATGCTAGCAGTTTGGAAGAGTGAAGATGGTTCATAAGGTTCTTTATTGGCATCTACGGTTCCGTGAAGAACCTTTAAAATCTCTATGGAACCTTTCCAATCCACAAAAGGTCCAAAAGAACCATTTTTGGTTCCACAAAGAACCTTTCAGTGATCACACTCTTAAAAATAAAGGTTCCAAAAGGGGGTTTTCATAGTGATGCCATAGAAGAACCAGTTTTGGTTCCCCAAAGAACCTTTCAGTGAACAGTTCATAAAATAACCATTTTTTCTTACTGTGAAGAACATTTTAATAATCTAAAGAACCTTTTTCCACTGTAAAGAACCTTTTGTGGAATGAAAAGGTTCCATGGGTGGGTGTGGAACCATTGATGCCAAAAAAGAACCTTTATTTTTAAGAGAGCAGTTTTTAAAAGATCCCTGTTTGGTGAAGTATGAAGAACTTTTTTTCACAAAAAATAACCTTTTGTGGAATTAAACAATTCGACGGATGTTAAAGGTTCTTCATGGAACCATCGATGCCAATAAAGTACCTTTATTTTTAGAGCTATTTACCACGATTTAGAAAATTTAGAACCATTTAGAAAAACATGGTTCTTCTAAGAACCAACCACTGAAAGTTGCTTTGAGGAACCAAAAATTATTCCTCTTAGAGAAACTTTTTAAAGCTTTATTTTTTAATGGTGTAAATTATGTTAATATCTTCTCACAGTTCCTCCTGAGGTTTCTGATCAAAGTCCGATTCAACTGGTGTTAAAACCTGAGAACGTGACAGACTCAATGACAACAATTTTTGGCATCAAACAAGCACATGCTTTGTATTTTAAAGGCTGCATGAAGATTTTACTCTTTAATATATATCTCAGTCATTTAAATCTTAAATGGTTAAGATACGTGTCACTAAATTTATACTTGCCTTAAGTCATTTTGACGGGAATACATCTTAAAAAGCCTTGTAGATTCAAGCCTCGTAGACAATTTTACACACACACACACACACACACACACACA
>NW_015505437.1:1349497-1363900 GCF_001515645.1 Sinocyclocheilus grahami | reverse complement strand
TGTGAAGAACATTTTAATAATCTAAAGAACCTTTTTCCACTGTAAAGAACCTTTTGTGGAATGAAAAGGTTCCATGGGTGGGTGTGGAACCATTGATGCCAAAAAAGAACCTTTATTTTTAAGAGAGCAGTTTTTAAAAGATCCCTGTTTTGTGAAGTATGAAGAACTTTTTTCCACAAAAAATAACCTTTTGTGGAATTAAACAATTCGACGGATGTTAAAGGTTCTTCATGGAACCATCGATGCCAATAAAGTACCTTTATTTTTAGAGCTATTTACCACCATTTAGAAAATTTAGAACCATTTAGAAAAACATGGTTCTTCTAAGAACCAACCACTGAAAGTTGCTTTGAGGAACCAAAAATTATTCCTCTTAGAGAAACTTTTTAAAGCTTTATTTTTTAATGGTGTAAATTATGTTAATATCTTCTCACAGTTCCTCCTGAGGTTTCTGATCAAAGTCCGATTCAACTGGTGTTAAAACCTGAGAACGTGACAGACTCAATGACAACAATTTTTGGCATCAAACAAGCACATGCTTTGTATTTTAAAGGCTGCATGAAGATTTTACTCTTTAATATATATCTCAGTCATTTAAATCTTAAATGGTTAAGATACGTGTCACTAAATTTATACTTGCCTTAAGTCATTTTGACGGGAATACATCTTAAAAAGCCTTGTAGATTCAAGCCCCTCGTAGACAATTTTACACACACACACACACACACACACACACATAGATATCTATATATCCATATAAATATAATAACTAACAAAATATATAAATCTACCTGCCAATGTTGGTACTATTAAAATATTGATATTAAGGTAACACTTTATAATAAGCTCCCATTAGTTTAGCATTAACTAACAATGAGAAATACATTTGTTGTTATATTTATTCATCTTTGTTGATGTTGGTTAATAAAAATACAACTGTTCATTGTTAGTTCATGTTAGCTCATGTGTATTAAATAATATTAACAGATACAAACTTTGATCAATTAGTAAATGTTGAAATGACATGTTTTAAAAGTGTTTTCATTGTTAGTTCATGTTAACTAATGCAGTTAAATAATGTTAAAAAATTAAACCTTATTGTAAAGTGTCACCATATTACAACAGATTTGATCAAATAATAGGATTTCATGCATAATAATGTATAAAAGGAATTAATATAGCTAGTTAGAATAGTTGATATTTATATTGTAGAAATTATTATCAGAAAGTTTAAATGTTAACTTTATCCAGACTGAACTTCAGATTTAGTAATACAATTATTTTATGGATACAATTGCATCTGATCTCATGCTACAATCTAAATAAAGGTTCTGTATTGGCATTGATGGTCCAATCAAGAGCCTTTAACTTCCATGGAACCTTTCTATTCAACAAAAAGGTTCTTTATAATGGAAAAAGGTTCTTTAGATTATTAAAATGTTCTTCACACTAAAAAAAGAGGTTGTTTAAAAGAACTGTTCGCTTTGGAGAACCCCAAATAGTTTTTCTATAACTGTGAAAACTCCTTTTTGTCACATTAACCAGCAGCCTAAAGACAAAGTACAGTGGTGGCCAAAATGATTAGAACACTAGTATTTTGACCAGTTATGACTTAAAACCATTTTTTTAGCTAGTGGAAATACTAGTGTTCTAATCATTTTGGCCACCACTGTAAATATGTTTAAATTCAAAGGCATCAAACATCCAGATCACATTCATGTGTACAATCGATCACATTTCTTTTTCTAAGGAAGAGAAATAACTTTTCAGATGATGGCTGTGCGAGTGGAGAATGTTGTATGTTAGAGTAGCCTCTGGTCTCCACTTGACAACAAAATTGTTCTGTATTGCATTTTAAGAAAAGCGTAGACGTTTCTGGTGCAAAAGATGTCAACAGACGCAGACCATTATATCATTCCATGGATTTAGGCTCGCGTGAAGGGTTTCTTTACAAATACTCAGAATTACTCGAAACCTTTGAACCAAAAGGTCATCAAGTTGATGTCGAGTTATTTTCAAGACAATTAAACATATTTTTAAAGGGGTCATATGATGCGATTTCAATTATTCCTTTCTCTTTGGAGTGTTACAAGCTCTTGGTGCATAAAGAAGATCTGTAAAGTTGCAAAGACTAAAGTCTCAAATCCAAAGAGATATTCTTTATAAAATTAAGAGTTAACCACGCCTACCTAAAACGGCTCGTTCTAACACGCCCCCACATGTCTACCTCACTATGTGGGAGGATTTGCATAACGCCGCCCAAATGTTCACGCAAAGAAAGAAGGCGTAACTTTTATTCTCGCTGTAGTATTGTTGCTGCCGCCATGTCGTGAAGGCACTGTGTGATTCGTTGTGAAAGCGAAACTACTTTGTTTGGTCTTCCAAAAGATGACGATATCGCTTCGTCATGCCTGGAGCTGATCCGTGCTGGTCGCTGAGGAAATACTTCAACTTTCACCGTGGACGAAGCGGAGTCCAGGATCGTCACATGTGGTTGCCGCAGGCATCACAGTATGGTAAGGGACGTAACATTTCCGTCACACGCTTGAGGAATTCGGCCAATCACAACGCACTGGATAGCTGGCCAATCAGAGCACACCTCGCTTTTCAGACTGATGAGCTTTGTAAAAATCGACGCTTTTCAGAAAGGCGGGGTATAGAGGAGAAACAATAATGTACATTATGTGGAAAATAATGTGTTTTGTGAACCTTAAACCGCATAAACACATTTCATTACACCAAATACACAAAATAATGTTCTTTTTAGCAGCATCATATGACCCCTTTAACCCAATAGTTGTTAGAACGGTTTAAAAAATTAAATTTGCTTTGCTTTTAAACAGCATTATGTAACTTTTTCTGTGTTCAAAATTTGCAAAATGTATATAATGAGCGAGTACATCATGAATTCATCTTCCAAACCGTGTTTTTGTCTTATTCCGAATCACTACGGTACACTTATAATAAGTACTTATATTTGGACTATTGTAGCCTGATCGGGTCGTCACCGCTGCGGAGGAACACATACCTGCGTGAATCGCCATAGACATAAACTTAGAGAAGTAGCTCTGGTTAGAATGTTCTTCCGCGGGATGTGTGCAGTTCTGTTTATTAACTGCTAGAGCGCCAAACGTTGCATAGTGCCTGCTTTAAAGTGCCCCTATTATGGGTAATGAAAGGTTCATATTTTGGTTTTGGGAGTCTCCAACAACAGATGTCTACCTGTTGCAAGGTCAAAAAACACTTTCATTGTCTTATAATATGCATTTATTTTTACCTTACTTGCTCAACGACTCCCAAACAATTCGCTCAACGATTAATTTTTCCAAACCCATTCTTTTCATGACGCTAATCTGCGGTGATTGGTCCGATTGGTCTCATTTTCATTTCATCATGCCTGTAATGCCTGATAATACTATTGGATAAAGCAGCGTTTGTGAGCGCAGTGCTGCTTTGTGTACAGCATTACCGGGGAAACCGCTATTTTTACCACTCCTAAAGCGGCACCTAGTGGCACAGAATGAATTAGCATTTTCATTCAGACTAATGCGAAAAGACCAAGAAGTGGGCGGGGAATATGCTAATGTTTCATGTTGACGTCAACATGAAACGGCTTGGGATTCGTTTTAAAAACGACTCGTTTCAATGATTCAGAGTCGACTCTTTCTTTTGAGAGACAATAACTTTATACACGGAGCACTTTCAGATTTAAAACTTTGCAGGATGTTTTCATTGACTTCGAGCTGTGTTACACACTGCATGAAAGGTAATTTTCAAAAATCCATAATAGGGGCACATTCATTTATATGCTTATTTGTCATGAAAATGTTACAATTCAGAAAATCTGGTCTTCTTGATATAATATAATATCTTCTGTTTTTGGGATGAAATATGACTGGACATGAGTTCATCAGATTCATCTAATACATCATAAATAGTAAGCTGATATTTGCTTCAGTGGCGTTTGTGTCGCTGCATTCATAAGATGGTGACGGGGCCAGAAGGGCCGGCAGGTGGGTGTCGCTCTTCTTACTCAGCAAGACTGTTTTTGGGACAAACTGCAGCCTCACGAGGCAGAACACAGAAAGCAGTTTATTCAAATACATTTCAGAGCAAGAACCTGGAGAACAATTACAGTATTTTTACAGTATTACATGAAATAATTACAGTATTTCATGATGACTAATCGTGTTTTAAATGTATTTTAAATGATGAATATTCTTGTATTATAAATTATATCTACTGATAAATATTGTATTTATACATAATGGCAGTATTTGTTGTACTGCCTTTTTGTGGTGATTTAAAATATATATATTTTTTTTATTTAATCAGTTACTCATTTATTACCATTTTTCATGATGATTAATCATGTTTTCTAAATTACATATGCAAATAAATATAGCATTTTTACATAATGTTAGTATTTGTTTTAATGCCTTTTTTTGTGTTGACAAAACATTACAGTATTTTTTATTTGTTTAGTTATTCAAATATTATTGTATTTTATAATTGTTTATCATGTTTTCTAAATTATATATACAAATAGCATTTTTACATAATGGTAGTTTTACCGTACTGCCTTTTTATGTTGGTTTAAAAGTATTACAGTATTTTTTATTTATCTATTTATTTATTATTGACATTTTCATGATTATGTTTTCTAAATGATATCTACTAATAAATATAGTATTTATACATAATGGTAGTATTTATTGTACTGCCCTTTTTGTGTTGATTTAAAAAATATTAAAGTATTTTACTTAGTTGTTCCATTATTACCATATTTTCAGGATGATTAACCGTGTTTTTCTAAATTACATATGCAAATAAATATAGCATTTTTACATAATGGTAGTATTTGTTTTAATGCCTTTTTTTGTGTTGACAAAACATTACAGTATTTTTTATTTGTTTAGTTATTCAATTATTATTGTATTTTATAATTGTTTATCATGTTTTCTAAATTATATATACAAATAGCATTTTTACATAATGGTAGTTTTACCGTACTGCCTTTTTGTGTTGGTTTAAAAGTATTACAGTATTTTTTATTTATCTATTTATTTATTATTGACATTTTCATGATTATGTTTTCTAAATGATATCTACTAATAAATATAGTATTTATACATAATGGTAGTATTTATTGTACTGCCCTTTTTGTGTTGATTTAAAAAATATTAAAGTATTTTACTTAGTTGTTCCATTATTACCATATTTTCAGGATGATTAACCGTGTTTTTCTAAATTATATCTACAAATAAATATAGTAGTCTAAAAAAACAGACGCTAGGTGAGGAAGGCTTGTTTGTCATGTCATGATGGTGCTGTTGTGTTTTGCAGTTGCTGGCCAACATTGTGATCTACTTCTGTGCCATCACCGTGGGCGTCATGTCGTATTACATGGCCGACCGCAAACACCGCAAGGCCTTTCTGGAGGCCCGGCAGTCGCTGGAGGTGAAGCTCAACATGGAGGAGCAAAGTCAGCAGCAGGTGAGAGAGACAACCAGACCAAACCAACATGAGCGTGTGGAATTTCAAGCTGGCCAATCAGTTCCTTCACTAGAGATGCAAGGTCTCGAGACACGTTTTTTAAAAGCGGAACTTTTAGCTTGAGCGTAGCATTTTTAGAACTCAGTGTCATGCAAAAGACTCGAGAGCAGTAGAAAAACTAGAAAAGTGGAATTCATAAACCTTTTCTGTGCGTTACCAACACATTGATGATAACTAGTGAACTCTGTGAATTAAACATGCAGTGTAGTGAGGTCGTGGGACAACAGTGCTGCATGCTAGTGTTTGAAACGTTGCATAATGTGTACTATTTCACATGCTGTTTCTTAAAGTAGAAGGCATCATACAGTATACTGAAACATTCACTGTGTTCAGAATACAGTAAAGGCCGTTTCACACTGAGCACGATGCGAAAAAGCGAGGCGAATCTCCGACGAACTTTTCACACCGAGCGCGAAGCGCTGTAGGTAGTGTTCAATTTCCAACATAGCTAGTCAATATTTTTTGCAGTTCCGACTGATGCCACTAGTGGTGCAGAAATCACATACACACTTCACCTTTGAATAATACATACATATGTACATACATGAGAAACATCAGAACTGCTAGAAAATAACAAGTAACACATTAAATTAAACAAAGACTGAATAATGTAAATAGTGTAAAACTTTCGCCAAAAATCTTTTTTTATTAGATTTTTTTTACGTTGTTTACTGTCTTTTACAGTCTGGTCTTAAGATGCAGTCAGTGAATTGTGAATTTTGAATAAGTGAATTGTGCAGGTTGTTTGTCAGTTGTGCAGGGATGTATTATGCATCTTCTAATCAAGCAGCTTTCTGTTGATCAACGTGGCGAATTGTGACTAACTTGTACCCGATGTGAAATCAGCTTAAGGAAATCTTTCTCCCTCGTGTGAAAATATTTTATGGTGGTGAAACTTCGCAGTACAACATATGGTCACATTTACCGCTGTTCTGCGAATCTCAAAAGTTCATTTATTTCAGTAATTCAACTCAAATTGTGAAATTTGTGTATTAAATAAATTCAATGCACACAGACTGAAGTAGTTTAAGTCTTTGGTTCTTTTAATTGTGATGATTTTGGCTCACATTTAACAAAAACCCACCAATTCACTATCTCAACAAATTAGAATATGGTGACATGCCAATCAGCTAATCAACTCAAAACACCTGCAAAGGTTTCCTGAGCCTTCAAAATGGTCTCTCAGTTTGGTTCACTAGGCTACACAATCATGGGGAAGACTGCAGATCTGACAGTTGTCCAGAAGACAATCATTGACACCCTTCACAAGGAGGGTAAGCCACAAACATTCATTGCCAAAGAAGCTGGCTGTTCACAGAGTGCTGTATCCAAGCATGTTAAGAAAACGCTAGGCGCACCGCTTTCTCCTTCTTTCCAAAGCACTCTGTAGCCTGCGCTCTATGCTTGCGCTCCCGAGGCGTCTGCCGTTGCTAAGCAACTATGACCTGCGCTCTCCATGAAGACGCGGGAGTTTCAGCAAAGGATAAATGGATTTGCAGCACTAAAAACCCCTTGCAGTAGCTCTGCTACTAAATTTTTTTTTTTTTTAAATGGCTATCCTTGTACAGCTATGATCAGCTGTTTCTCCGTCTTGGCTTAGCTTTCAATTTTGTTTCGGGAAAGGATGAAGCTGATTGGTTGATTCTTGTCACATGACCCGCGGTGCGCTTGCTGTGTTTTGAAAAGTTTAGATGTTTCTAATTTAATTTTCTACCTGTTAGATTGTGTTTTACTAACGTCTACATATATTATATAAACAAAAACTTTTATTTTGGATGCGATTAATCGCGATTAATCGTTGCCCAGCACTAATGAAAATTTAATAACTCGTTTCAGCTTTTGACAATTGCTTGGTTTGTTTGTCCGTGACATCATACCTTGTAGCCCCGCCCACCGTGAAATCTTATTGGCCTAAAATCCCGCCCTACAAAACTGTTTATCAAACATCTGGGATATTTTGATTGGTTGAGACTGTGTGAGACTTCATTTTCTGTTTTTGTGAGGACAGAAAATGCTTCTGGAGTTGATTTGTGTCTGTGTGAAAGATTCAGCAGTCAGTGTGACAATTACAGAGCGAACTGCAAGTTGAGAAGAGAGATAAGGTGTGTGTGTGTGTGTGTGTGTGTGTGTGTGAGAGAGAGAGCAAAACAGGCCGATAAGAAGCATATGAGGAGAAACTCCCTGAATACTAATGGAGGAGCAGTGGCTGCTGGGAGACGGGGTCCGCCAGCCAATCAAGGAGCATCCGGCTACGGCAGATTACCATGGCGACCAGCCTCCTGAGACGATGTCAGCTGTAATCACACTAGCGACTCCCTCCTCTTGATCCTTCTCAACCTTTATCTTCTTTTATTGTCAGACTCTCGGGTGAATACACTGACCTGATGTTCACGCGTGTGTGTGTGTGTGTGTGGGAGTGCTAGAATGTGCCGGAGGAGAGAGTGTGTGTGTGTGTGTGTGTGTGTGTGTGTGCTTGTCGTGTCAGAGTGGCATCACGTCGATGGCGCACCGGTCAAAGTGGAGCCGCTTGATGTGTTCACGTGTGAAATGTGTTTGGGCCTGAAAGGGCCTGCTGTGTTAACAGGTCGCCATCTGGAGCATCAGTTAATGATTAGTGCCATCGATGCGTCAGGGAACATATTTGACCAATACATTTGCATATATTTGTGCATTTTTTCCCCAAGAGGTTCATTTGTATTTCCGTCTCTTTGAGCGAGTGCATGATAGTCAGTGTCTGTTAGCTGAGAGGTCATACCAAAAGCTGACTAAAACTTTTAGCATAGATAGAAATCAAAGTTTGTTAAGATTTCTCATATTCTCACCAAGGCTGCATTTATTTGATCAAAAATACAGTAAAAACTGTAAAAATGTGAAATATTATTACAATTTAAAATAGCTGTTTTCTGTTTGAATATATCTGTTAAACTGTAATTTATTTCTGTGATGCGCAGCTGTATTTCCAGCATCATTACTCCAGTCTTCAGTGTCACATGATCTTCAGAAATCAGTATAATATGATGATTTGCTGCTCAAGAAACAATGATTATTATCAATGTTGAAAACAGTTGTGCTGCTTCATATTTTTGTGGAAATCGTGATTCAGTATCATATTTGATTTAGGATTCTCTGATGAAAGTTCAGAAAGAACAGCATTTATTTGAAATAAAAATCTTGTTGTGACATTGTAAGTGTCTTTACTGTCATTTATGACCAATTTAATGTTTTTTATCTTAAAAATGTTTTTTTTTATCCTTTTTTCAATTGCTTTCAGTTTTTTTAGAATATCTTTTTTAAATTGTTTTGTTCATTGTCTTTACAGAATTAATCAAAATTATTTTTGTCCGGATTTTTTTTTTTTTTTTTTTTTTAGAACTTTCAAAAAATATTTTCTGTTCAGTTTTTTTTATTTTTTATTTATATATATAACATTTTTGGAAATGATTGTCTGTTCAGTTTTTTTATTTTTAGATTTGTTAAAAATTATTGTCTGTTCCATTTATTTCCTTGTTTTATAGAATTTACAAATATTTTCTGTATAGGTTTTTCTTTTTAGTATTTATAAAAAATATTTTCTGTGTGGTTTTTTTCTTTATAGAATTTTTAGAAATAATTGTCTGTTCAGTTTTTTTATTTTTCGAATTTGTAAAAATTATTTTCTGGTCCTTTTTATTTTTCTTGTTTTGTAGAATAAAAAAAATATTTTCTGTTCAGTTTTTAGTTTTTTTATATTCTCTATTCAGTTTATGTATATATATATATATATATGTATAAATGATATACATATAAAAAGCCTAGTGTTGTCAAATGATTAATCGCGATTAATCGCATCCAAAATAAGTTTTTTTTTTTAATAATATATGTATGTGTACTGTGTTTATTTATTATGTACATATAAATACACACACATACAGTATATATTTTGAAAATATTTACATACATTTATATATTTATATTATTATTATTATGTAAAAACTTTTATTTTGGATGCGATTAATCGCAATTAATCGTTTGACAACTCTAAAAAACAATCATTTTTACAAATCCTGTTTGGACCAGATATACATGGTGTATATCTGTTATTTTTCTGTTATTGTTGTTTTAATTTCTTGTATTTTTCTTGGAATTAAACACGATAAAAAAATGAAATGAAATGCAATGCATTGCATTTCTTTTTTCTTGGAATTAAACATGATTAAAAATGGAATTAAACACAGTAAAATTGGTTTAAAATTTGTGTTCATTTAAGAGTATTGTGTTTTCATATTAGTAGCAGAATTGTGTGAATATATCCATAAATTCTGCAGATGCAGATAGTAATAAATAAAAAATAAAGTGACGTGTGGCGACCCATACTTGGAATTAGTGCTCTGCATTTACCCATCCTAAGTGCACACACACAGCAGTGAACACACACACACACACACACACACACACCGTGAACACACACCCGGAGCAGTGGGCAGCCATTTATGCTGCGGCGCCCGGGGAGCAGTTGGGGGTTCAGTGCCTTGCTCAAGGGCACCTCAGTCGTGGTATTGAAGGTGGGAGAGAGTGCTGTACATTCACTCCCCCCACCTACAATCCCTGCCGGTACGAGACTTGAGCCCGCAACCTTTGGGTTACGAGTCCGACTCTCTAACCATTAGGCCACGACTTCCCCAAATGGGGAATATGGGTGAGTATATGGGTGTATAAGGAACGTTTGAGTATATGGGTGTATAATCAACGTTTGTTCTTCTGCACACAGGAGCGTCTCCTGCTGTCCATCTTACCCAAGCACATTGCAGACGAGATGCTTCAGGACATGAAGAAAGAAGCCAGTCAGAAAGAGATGCAGCAGTTTAACACCATGTACATGTATCGGCACGAGAACGTCAGGTCAGTGTGTTACGATTACCAGCAGTGTTTCAGTAAACGAGGGCAAAGCTTGATGTCGTCGTTTGATGATTGTTTGACGTTGACTGTGTTTGTGTTGCAGTATTCTGTTCGCAGACATCGTGGGCTTCACTCAGCTGTCCTCGTTCTGTAGCGCGCAAGAGCTGGTGAAGCTGCTGAACGAATTGTTTGCCCGTTTCGACAAGCTAGCAGCTGTGAGTTACTGATATCTGTATGCAAGCTTTATTTAACACGCGTTTAGTCATATTTATAAGATGAAAATATTTTTGGTGACTAATGATCTTAAGCTATTCATATAGAGTGCAACAGTGGAACTTGAAGTAAAAATCACATTAATTTTCTCCATTTTTTACTACAGTGTATGGATCAGCATGATTTCAGCTTCTTTCCAATTTCCAGCCTCGCTCCGTTCCCACGGCTCTCGGCCCCGCCCCTCTCGTCACACAATTATTTAAACGGCAACTTGAGCGATCACTTGCATTTTTTCATGATAACAGTGAAAAGAACTTCAAATGTTTCATCATTTTTGATCATGCGGATAAGAGTACTGCATCATTCGAAACTGTAAAACGTTTACTTTTATTTGTATGTACACGCAATATCAACAAAACTTTGTGATTTTGTAAAATAAAGAAAACAGATAGGGTGCGCTTTCAGCAGTCAGTCTTCGCGAATGAACGAAAACTGAATGACACACAGACATGAGAAATATATCTAAAGAAAGCTTGAAGTGTCTATTTTTACATTAAGTAAGTCATGCCGAAAACAAATATTCTCTGATAAAATAATCCACCACGAGATACAGTCTTTCCCGCCTGAGCTCATCTATAATGTGGTCACACTCATGCGCATTGCGCTATATATGATAATCATCCACGTGAGATGCGCGAACATATAAACGAACACATCACCTCTGTAAACAAAGCGTTAAGATTAATCAAGTTCATCTAGGCTACTTGAGGAATGTAGCGTAATATATAGAGTAATGTTTTCCTCGCGGTGTGAGGAGTAAGCCTTGTATTTACCTCAGAAGAAGAAGAATGCGATGTGACGCTCGGCTTAATCCAGCGGAGGATCTCATTCTGATGAGTCATTTATTTTTATTTAAGCTATTTATTAGTGTTATTGTGACATAAACTTTTGTTTGTTTTGCAGTGTATAAAAGACATTTAGCACACAGTACCTAGGTTTTGCTTTTTTTTTAAAAAACCAGCTTTTCCAAATCAAACATTGTAATGTTTTGACTGTTCTTGGATCTGGTTGGTCTGGTTACTTTATAATTTGTTCATATAGACTTTTTCAATTCCCTTTGAAGAACAAATAAAGTAAGTGAAGAAAAAATTAAGTATTCCCAAAACCAAGGTGGCTGAAAAAGTGGACGCACATTGTTGCTCTCAACTGATGCTCAATTAATTACTGGTGAAGTCTGAAGCTGACTAAGATGCTCTACTTTCAGAAATACCACCAGTTGAGGATCAAGATTCTGGGCGACTGCTATTACTGTATTTGTGGCCTTCCAGATTACCGTGATGACCATGCGGCCTGCTCCATCATGATGGGTTTGGCCATGGTTGAGGCCATTTCGTGAGTGATGCATGCTGAACTGTTCAGGAGTGTTCATGGGAATTAGTGATTGCTTCATGACAATGACTTTTAAATAGCTCGAGTTAGGCGTGCTTGAGTATGACGAGGTCTGACACATTCATCTGGATTTCAGATACGTTCGAGAGAAGACGCAGACGGACGTGGACATGCGTGTCGGGGTGCATTCTGGGACGGTTTTGGGCGGCGTGCTCGGACAGAAGCGCTGGCAGTATGACGTGTGGTCGACTGACGTGACGGTGGCTAACAAGATGGAGGCAGGAGGAATACCAGGGTAAAAACCTGCACATTCACCAGAGATAAAGGGTTTAGATTGGTTCTGAATGCTAGGGGAAATTCAGTAGACGTTCACTAGCTATCCATTTGAATGTGAATGCCTTCTGAGATGCAGTAAATGTGTCTGGATGTTCAGGTCATATATAAACTTCACTCCTCCCTAAATGAACTACGCCTGAATACAGGAGCGCTGCAGTCATGGATGAGACTCTTGGACGGAAACATCTGGATATATGTTTTGATTATTAGACTCTTATCTGTCATAATCATTAGTAAGACTCAATTAGAATGAGACGCACACTTAATTGCTTAATTGTACTGAATATCCACTTGTAGTGAACTTAAGATCTTAAACGTATTTTTTTAACTGTACTTGTAGATAATATAATATTAAAGAAATTAGTACACTTAAGTGTACTTTTCATGACTAGAATTCTTAACACACTTAACCCTCATAATGCATTCAAAATTTGTATATTATTTTCACATTTTGGGTCATAATAGTTTTTCAACTAAAACCATTTTGTATGTGATCAACATCTTCTGATTAATGAGTGATTGTGAAACAAGATTTACTTTTTTAATTAAAGATGCCAGCATACATTTTTAATGAATTTGTAATTAAAGCATACCAGAAAATCTATTGATGCAACTATTAAAACCATATTGTATCTGATCAACATCATCTAATTAATGAGTGATTGTGAAACATTTGCTTTTTTAATTAAAGATACCAGAATACATTTTTAATGATTTTTTAAAATTAAAGCATACCAGAAAATCGATTGATGCAACTATTAATAAAAAAATGATAATAATAATAATATGTATATACTGTATATATATATATATAGATAGATAGATAGACAGATAGAAATATATATTTATAAATCAATCATTGTATGAAATTTATCAGAACATATAATCTGAGAATTACCAATATTAACCCTTTTGGAATAAAAATTAAATTAAATTCCTTTGAATTTATAACTCATGATTGCTCAAAAACAGCCCAAATTTATGAAACCTACATACGTATTTCTAACAAAGCAACATCAAAACAACATAAATATTACTCTATAATATATTTATAATACTCTATAATATGTAATAAGTTTTCAAACCAAAGAAATTTATTTTACTTGCATAAACTTTCACATTCAGATGAAAAAAGTGATAAATTTTTCATGCTGCAGTGGTTCGTCAACAGCTATACAAATTCATGTTTATAAAAAGATGCAACATTTTTAAAAATGATGCATCTTAAAAAATAATAGAAAAAATTTAATTCCCTTACTGAAAACTATTTTTCTTTTTTTGTTTGTTTTTGACTAGCATACTAAAGCACATGCAAAGTACTTGATTATAATTAGAGTGTTATTTGATATTACGTTTAAGGTTAATATGTTGTAGATGTACTAAATTACAACTTCTTTACAAATGTGCAATTGCAAACATTTAAATACATGACATATACGTTTCACTTTAACCATATTTCAATAGACAATAGAAGTAATTATGAGATTACATATAAAGATGCACTTAAGTCCTACTTAAGTGAGTCAAAAAAAGTTCAGCTATGGATCCTAAAACCGGTTAAAGGGGTCATATGATGCGATTTCAAATCTTCCTTTCTCTTTGGAGTGTTACAAGCTCTTGGTGCATAAAGAAGATCTGTAAAGTTGCAAAGACTAAAGTCTCAAATCCAAAGAGATATTCTTTATAAAAGTTAAGAGTTAACCACGCCTACCTAAAACGGCTCGTTCTAACACGCCCCCCACATGTCTATGTCACGATGTGGGAAGATTTGCATAACGCCGCCCAAATGTTCACACAAAGAAAGAAGGCGTAACTTTTATTCTCGCTGTAGTATTGTTGCCGCGGCCATGTCGTGAAGGCGCTGTGTGTCTCGTTGTGAAAGCGAAACTACTTTGTTTGGTCTTCCAAAAGAGGACGATATCCGCTTCGTCATGCCTGGAGCTGATCTGTGCTGGTCGCTGAGGAAATACATCAACTTAGTGCTGTGGATCGCCGGATCGGCTTTCACCGTGGACGAAGCAGAGTCCAGCCCGG
>NW_015505437.1:1346888-1348548 GCF_001515645.1 Sinocyclocheilus grahami | reverse complement strand
GCAGTGTAGAGTAGCACTTGTTGTTTTTCATTTCTCCGATCACAAATGCAGACAGAGTTTTATGTTTACGCGGCGCGATGCAAAGCAACGCAACGCAACGCATAAAAAGACAGTATAAGTCATTATAATCAGTAATTATGTCCCCACTGGATGCAACAAATGCCTCGTTTGTAATGGGTTTGAATGTTTTTGTATCTTCGCTCCGGCCGGGACACGGCATCACAGTATGTGAGGGGCGTAACATTTCCGTCTCACGCTTGAGGTATTCGGCCAATCACAACGCACTGGATAGCTGGCCAATCACAGTACACCTCGCTTTTCAGACCGATGAGCTTTGTAAAAATCGACGCGTTTCAAAAAGGCGGGGCATAGAGGAGAAACAATAATGTACAGTATGTGCAAAATAATGTGTTTTTTGAACCTTAAACCGCATAAACACATTTCATTACACCAAATACACAACATAATGTTCTTTTTAGCAGCATCATATGACCCCTTTAATGAATTTGCCCTGTAGTCTTTAACAGTGAAACAGCAACATTGTCTGCAAGTATTGTGTAATTACACAATATTGTGTATTGTGTAAACCTTTGTCTGGTAGGCGAGTGCACATCTCCCAGAATACCCTGGAGTGTCTGCATGGAGAGTTTGATGTGGAGCCGGGGAACGGAGGAGACCGCTGCGAGTACCTGAAGGAAAGAGGCATTGAGACGTACTTGGTGGTGGTGCCCAAGGGACCCGTGGGTAAAAACGGCATCAACGGGGTAGTGAGTGTCATTTCTGTTACTGTCGTTTCGGTTTCTCTGTGTCTCTCTCATTCTCACGCTCTCGCCGGTGGTTTCCTCCAGAAGCTTTCAGTGACGTCGTCTAATGGGAATTCTCCATTGCTGATCAACACTACGGAGTGCAATGGGAGCGTCCACACGGCCTGTACCACACCGGAGGAGCCGGAGGAGCTGGACACGCGGGTAATGGCATGATGATCTCACACACTGACTTGTGCAACTCTGCTAAAGCCAATGGAATCTTTTAACTTAAAGGGGTCATATGATGCTTTTTTTTAAAGATCATTATTTTGTGTATTTGGTGTAACAGAATATGTTGACATGCTTTAATGTTCAAAAAACACATTATTTTTCAAATACTGTACATTATTGTAGGTCCTCTATGCCCCGCCTCTCTCAAACACTTCGTTTTCTACAAAGCCCCTCCTTTGACAAGCGCAGTCTGCTCTGATTGGCCAGCTGACCCAGTGCATTGTGATTGGCCGAACACCACACGCACTCGTCGGAAATGTAACGCCCCTCGCCATAATCGCCAGCTTCATCTTTCAAAATAAATGTAAAGACAGAGCCCGAAAGGGGAACAGAGTCTCGTGACAGACACAGTGATGAAGCTGGTATGTGTTTGCAGTACACAAGCCACGGTTAAGACAGTTGACTCCACTAATAACAAAGCAGTAGCTGATTCAGAAGCGCCAGATTGTCATAGCAAAGTCAGAATTACCTCCTCTCCTAGGTTCACGAAACGGTCATCCATAAAATGCATTGCTGTTCTGTTGTAAGTAATCTTATACAATCAAATAAAGTGCTTTTGCTTTCGCCTAGAAACACACAGCTCTTACTGACATGGCTGCTTCAACACTAACTGCGGTTACTGA
>NW_015505437.1:1283387-1346875 GCF_001515645.1 Sinocyclocheilus grahami | reverse complement strand
GGGTCTGAATACTTTCCGTACCCACTGTATATATATATATATATATTAGTGCTGTCAAACGATTAATCGCGATTAATCGCATACAAAATAAAAGTTTTTGTTTACATAATATATGAGTGTGTACTGTGATTATTTATTATGTGCATATATAAATACATGCATGAATATATTTAAGAAAAATATGTTATGTTTATATATTAAATAATATATTTATATAGAATATTATATTATATTATATAAATGTATACATGTAAATATTAAAATTTCAAAATATATACTTAATGGGTGTGTATTTATATATACATAATAAATAAACACAGTACACATTCATATATTATGTAAACAAGAACTTTTATTTTGGATGCGATTAATCGCGATTAACCATTTGACAGCACTAATATTTACGTATATACACATATATAGTGCCCTCCACTAATATTGGCAGGCAACCTTGGTATGATCAAATATGAAATATGAGCAAAGGCGGCTGTGAAAATAGATCTGCATTGTTTATCCTTTTGATATTTAATTTAAAAACTTCACAAAATTCTAACCTATTATTGAAGTAAAACAATTGAAAGTGGGGGAAAATCTCATTGTGAAATAAATGCTTTCTCTAGTTCATGTTGGCCACAATTATTGCAACGTCCTTTTCCCAAGATAACAGCTCTGAGTTTTCTCCTATAATGCCTGATGAGTTTGGAGAACACCTGACAAGAGATCAGAGATCAGTTATAGCTATAATGAACAAGTTGAATTTTTCTTCTGAAATCTAGAGCATTTATTAGCGAATTTTATTTAATTTTATTCCTGTATTTCCTTATAATTAACTAGTTGCTGACTCGCCTGAACAAGGCGTTGACTTATTGGTCTTAAGGTATCAACATGGCCCTTCAAACAGTATATTTCAGTATGTTTATATATTAGCATGATGGTACCAGACAAAAACAATTTTCATTCTTATTGGTCAGAAATATCCTTCAGTGTGTGAACTTTTCACAGTTAGTGTGAAGAGATCCATCAATGCATTGTATCATAGTTAAATTTGTTGAAAATTTGTGCCAAATATGTAAACTATTATGTGTTGTGGATGCTAATGTTTTTTTGGGGTATATAAGCTTGCTGATCACAGAGAACAGACAGCATGTGATTGTGCATGTGTTTGGTCGTAGGTGGTGAACCCCTCGTTTCCAAACCCTCGGCGTCGTTTGCGTCTGCGTGATCTGGCTGAGAGAGTGATTGACGCTCAGGAGAACGAACAGGAGCTCAACAAACTCCTCAATGAAGCGCTGCTGGAGCGCGAGACAGTACAGGCGTATGTAGTGTACTTTTTATGAAAATAACTTACATAAGCATGAACTGAATGTATTGTTTTTAGACACTTAATAGGCATCTGTTAGTCAACACATCAAAATAAGTGCACTTTTTTAAAACACGACAAATGACTATTAAAACATGATGATTTCAAATGCACTTTAAATAAAACTTTCAATATGACATTGTTATAAAGTGCACTCTTTAAAAGTGTACTTAAGTGTGTTAAGAAACACAGTCATCAAAGTGTCTCTCTTTAAGTATACTTAAGTGGCCTTTTATTTCATTAATATTATATTATCTGCTAGTACTTTGTTTTTCACAGTGTTTTGTGTGTGTGTGTTTTCAGGCTGAAAGGGAAGCACACTAATCGTCTGTCTCTGCGCTTTACTGATCCGGAGCTGGAGACGCGCTTCTCGGTGGAGAAGGAGAAGCAGAGCGGAGCGGCGTTTAGCTGCTCGTGTGTGGTGCTGCTCTTCACTGCCATCATGGAGGCTCTCATTGACCCCTGGTCAGTTAACTATTAACACATCACCACACAAACACCATCAGCCTCAGCCCAGCCCAGCCCCCTATTTTAGCAGCCAAAGGTCAACGGAGGCACGTCATAATCTGTTTACAGTTATTATAGCATCTTTTTGTTGATCTAAAAATAAGGTCCTGTTGCTATTTGGCGTTTCCCTTTGTCTCCATGACCCCTGGTCAGTTAACTATTAACACATCACCACACAAACACCATCAGCCTCAGCCCAGCCCCCTATTTTAGCAGCCAAAGGTCAACGGAGGCACGTCATAATCTGTTTACAGTTATTATAGCATCTGTTTGTTGATCTAAAAATAAGGTCCTGTTGCTATTTGGCGTTTCCCTTTGTCTCCGGCTTTGAAATATCCACCTTCATTCAAGGCTGGGATCTGTACAGGTTTCCCAATTTAGATTTGATATCGATTCATCTGTGCAGACCCTTGTGGAAAAACAAGTACACTTCAGCAAACTTTAAAAAGAGTACTTTTGAACTTTTTAAATGAACATACTTTCCAGAAGGCCAACAATTCACTAAAAATGTGTTTTTTATTGGTCTTATGAAGTATTCTAATTATGGAAATAATATACTTATGTACTGTAAGTGTGAACTGAATGTAATGTTCTTTAAAAATTTAATTCAAATGTATTGTTGATTAAATTCAATTATTTTTTTTAGGGATGCACCGATATGAAAATTTTGGCCGATACCGATAACCGATTATTCTTTATTTTTGAAAGCCGATAACCGATATGTTGGCCGATAAATCTATATCCAAATTGTTATATACTTTTTGAGAGCCTGATTACAAAAAAGGTCTCATCATTAAAAGCCACATCCCAAACACTTCAACATAAGCAGCCTAGTTTGAACGGTGTACGTTTTAAAAATATTTTTACGCTCCCATTACCAAATTTAGTCATAAAAAAGTCTTACAAATAAATAAAATAATGCATAAATAATGCAAACAAGTCACTGGACATCATTACACGTGTAAAGAATCAAAATGAATGCGCCATAGATCAATAAAACGGAATAGCCTCTGCACGGACAATAATTAAATGATTTTAATTACTAAACCATATTGTTGATGAAAATAATAAGAGAAAAATACAAGTGGTTGTTGTTATTAATAATATATCAATGATTTTGAAAAAGTAACAAATTAATACCACTGTTTTAAATAGCAGCCATTGAGCTGCAGCTCAAGCTGAAGCTGAAGAGCTGAATGAACACGGTAAACTGAAGCGTTTTGCTGGCAGCTTATTTAACTCAAGGAAATGCATCCTGAGATTAATATTAATACAACATAAACATAATATTACAACTTATATATGTACAAAATGACGCAGTTATTGCATGCTATAGTCAGAATGTGTGATCCTGTTGTGGATGCGCTCTTCCCATAACAACGCGCTGAAACACAGCAACTAAACCCAAAGAATTCACAACGTTTTATTATAATAATGTTCTCATTAGAATGTTATATACACGACATTCCCAATCATAGTTATTAATGTTGTGCACTGCTGTTTGAGCTGTGTGCGCTGAGCTAAAGATGATCACCGGTAAACTGAAGCGCTCTTTTAACTTAACCAAACGCATTCTATATGAGATAAATCAGATATACATCAAATAAACACAATATTACAATGTACAATTGCACAAAAGGCTGCAAACGAACAGCGCATATCTGAAGTGTCTCTGAAGGAAATAATGCATTATTTATCGGCTTTAAGATATCGGCCAAATTTTCTTATCAGGCCGATACCGATAACAGAAAAAATGAGCCGATATGGGCCGATACCGATATGGTGGCCGATATATCGTGCATCCCTAATTTTTTTGACTCCCTTATGTAGGACTTAAGTACATCTTTATATGTAATTCTATAATTACTTTAATTGTACATTACAAAAATATGAATAAAAAAAAATAACAACTGGGTCCAAACTAAGACTATTTAACTGATGAAATAATCAGCACAACAAAATAACCTTTTGGATGCCAACTTGAGTAAACTTTAAACGGCTTTGATAAAGGTTTAAAATAGTATTGTATTCATGAATTGGACTACACTGATCATGCTGTATGTTTTTGCATGCAGCTACGGAGCCCTTAAAGGGACATGGTGTTGGAAAAAATATGGGGTGGGAGGAATTTTTTTTTTTAAATCTTTTGCGTTCTCTTGCAAAACCTTTGCATTTCCCTGGGAAACTTTCGCAAAACCAGTTGATTTCGGACAAACACTTCCTGTTGACTTTACAGCTTGCAGTGGTTCATACAGCCTAAAGAAATACAGTCAGTGCTTAGTTCAAGGCACGGATTTACAGTTTATTAATAATATATACTACATAGCCTACAGGAAAGCAGATGAGCCCAGAATATTAACAGAAAGTGCTAAATTGCACGTTAAGCGTTTTTCCTCTCATAGGAGCCATTGAAGAAACACAAGACTTTTTTTAGTCTAAAAAAAGACTAAATATGCTATACAGATTATTAAAAATATATACTTTGTACATATGTAAGCAGATGAGAATATGAGCTGAATTGCATGAGAAGCATTTTCATCCCAATAGAAAACCACTCTTGGCTTAATATAAGAAGACAGTGATATAGACCAAATTAAAAATATATAGAGGCAAGCATCGTGCTAATCCAAATCCATTAAGCCACGTTAAGAGTTTTCTTTGTTTTTCTACGGGCGAGAAAACACATGAAACTTTGCACGTTCCGTTAATATTCTGGGCTCATCTGTTTTCCTGTGCGTACTATATTTTATTAATAAACAGTATACCAGATTTGGTCTTTTTATATCACCGCCTGCTTTCATTAGCCTAACTTAAGCTTTTTCCATAACAGTTTTCTATGGGGGAAAAAAACTTGACGTGCATTAGCGCGTTGCAAAAGTTTTGCAAGGAAACGCAAAGTTTCTCGAGGGAACGCAAAAAATTGTAAAAATAGTTTTTTCCTCCCACCCTGAATTTTCAAAAAATATCGGACTAATCTGAAAATTCTGTACCTTTTTTATATGATCTAATATAATTTTATTTGTACTGCAAAACACAATAACCAGCAATTGTTACTTTAGAGAGATGTTTTTACCTTATTTAAATCAGTATGTACAGTATGTGTGTGAAAAGCATTAGGGTAGGAATGGCCAATGCTCATTTTCCCCTGTCTATGTATTTTTGCTCCGCACAGGTTGGTTGCAAACTATGTGACTCTGGCTGTAGGTGAAGTCTTGCTACTCATTCTTACTATCTGTTCGCTGGCAGCTATTTTCCCAAGGGTGAGTTTCTGTTCTTACACCTTCCTCAACCAATCACACAGAACATGTGTTCACTTGTTTGGATGCCGACTGGTTTCGTACGTGATGCGAATTTCTTGTTTCACTCAGAAATACGGTAGTAAAGTTGCTTCCAGCTTCTGTGTGATGTCAACTTTAACATGAAATTCAGTGCATCTCATCACTAAGGCCCTGTCCACACAGAGTTTAGCTGTATACGCATACATTTTGTATCGTATAGGCATTTCGTCCACATGGATCCGGCGTTTTGGGAGAGTGAAACCGATATTTTTTGAAACCGCGTCTCAGAGTGGATAAATTTGAAAACGCCGCCCTTGCGTTTTCGTGTGGAGAGTACATGTACTGTAAATGAACATACTTTCCAGAAGGCCAACAATTCACTAAACATGTGTTTTTATTAAGTTTTTTTTAAGTATTCTAATTTGTTGAGAGTGAATTGGTGGGTTTTTGTTAAATGTGAGCCAAAATCATCACAATTAAAAGAACCAAAGACTTAAACTACTTCAGTCTGTGTGCATTGAATTTATTTAATACGCGAGTTTCACAATTTGAGTTGAATTACTGAAATAAATGAACTTTTCCACGACATTCTAATTTATTGAGATGCACCTGTATTGTTCCATGTTCGCTTGTATACCGCGCGCAAGGTTTGTGTGCATAGTCCAAGTCTACTTCTCCATTTTTAGTGTATCTCTGTGGCAGAATTACAGCGCCACATGCTGATCTGGCACGTATACTACATCGTTTTGTGTCGGTTTCGTGGTTTGTGGACGCAGATATTGCTTGAGACGAGGGGGAAAAAAAGATCGGATAGGGAAAGCTCTGGCTTCGTGTGGACATAGTCTAAGGTTTTAGCCCTCATTTGCTATGAGATTTCCTGAACATGCACGATTATGCTTTCTATTAGTCGCCGGGATCATGATAAAATAAATGTTTCCATTTCCAATGCATCTTTGTCGACTTCTTATGTAATATTAATATAACCAGTCACGTGAATGAAATGTAGTTCCCGAGGCTCTTCCATTTACTGTTGGAACATGCAGTGGTATATTTGACTCACCCTCATCAGTTAGGTCAGCACATTCCCAATTGACTAATAAAGTTCCCGGTATTGATTCCCTCTCAAGCACACACACACACACACAGATTGTGCGAGCACAGTGGTAATGTGTTTCTGGAAGGGGAGACGGTCACACACACAACAGATGAAGGACACATGAGTCCATATGGCTTAACTGAAGAATTTATTGATTTTAAAAAGCATGTTGCTGTGAATTAAATCAATTGTTTCCACAATCACTGTACATGCAGCCGAACACATGCACACTGTGACTAGATCACAGGTCTTTCCATTGACCTCAGTGCTCACTTACTGTCAGAACAGGTCGTGTGCATACAACTTTTGCTGTGATTGGATGTTTATGTTGCTTTTCTGTCTTGTTTTCAAAGGTATTTCCAAAGAGACTGGTGTCGTTCTCCACTTGGATTGATCACACGCGCTGGGCTCGCAACACTTGGGCCATGGCGGCCATCTTCATAGTCACAATGGCCGACATAGTAGATATGGTAAGAAACAAGGGAATTAAGTAAACAAAAGTATGCTTTTTCTAATTCAAGAAATGTATAATGAAAGGAGGTGCTTAATCTAGGGCTGTCGCGGTGAGGGAATTTCCCTTGCGGTAATTTTGAGTGGCTCAATAGCGCGGTATGCGGTATTATCGCCATACATATACATATATATATATATATACACACACCAGCTATGCGTCGATGCTAAGACAGAGATTTCGCTTTCCTTGGACATGACAACCTATTTTCACAAATACATATGACTCTGCCTGGAGGACAGACGCAAGTAATCGCACGCGCTCAGTCGATCTCTCTCTCATTCACTGTCTGTTTAGGCTTGTTAAGTGCAAATCTACGAAGCCTACGAAATCAGCATGGTACACATTATGTTATCATTACTAACTTGTTTAATATTCAGTCCACGTGCATGAAGTGTAAAACGAGAAGGGCATAACCTTACGAAAAAAGAAAACACGGTTCTTGCATTCCTCTGCAGTTTGCTCATCAATAGCGCGGTATTGCGATATTGCAGTTATCGCGACAGCCCTAGCTTAATCTTAAAAAAAAAATTGATTATCAACCTCAGGAAGTCAGCTTTTTTCATATTAGCTGTTTTATTTTAGTTTTTTAAAAAATAAATAGCTAAATAAGTAAGGAAATGGGGATGCATGTAACAGTGTTGCAAATTCAAGCGGCAACCTCCCGCTCTCTCTCGTGAAGCCAACACGGAAGTGACTTAAACTGTAATTCATCAACTGGCCGCTAGAGGCGGGCTGCAAAAGGGAGTCAATCCCATAGACTCCCCATGTTAAAATGCCCAACTTTACAGCAGAAAAAAATATGTTTACAGCCTGGTTCAAAAAATTATTTTGGTCTATATAGCAAATTTTTCCCTTCATGACAATTGTGAGGGGGTGAATTTTTTTATAACTCATCCGTTTAAATTATATTAAGGCTTAAAGTTTTGCATAATTAGGGGCGTGGCCACTTGAGTGGCAGGTGGATTGCCACTGCTGTCACCGCCGTCGAGCTCGGTGGGCGTGGTTTCAGCAACCAGCTCCCGCCTCTTTGCCCATTTTTGATTATCTGGGAGTGACGCGCTGCCAAGATCTTCAAAAACGCTCTTTAGAAACCTGGCTACGGGTGACGTCACGGACACTACGTCCATGTTTTTTTACAGTCTATGATGTATTTATTTATTGTAATTTGGTAGACTTACAGTTCTCTTTAAATTATATAAATATATTTGTCCTGTATTTTATGATTAATAATGGTTTATGATCATTTTACATATATTTTATGAATATATTATTTATAATTTAAATATCTACATATCTACCAAAAAATGGGATTACATTAAAGGTAAATCATCATGTGCAACTTTACTAGTTATTTGCTAGTTAATACTACTTTTTTACATAGATTATATAAACTACCGCTCATAAGTTTGTGAGTAGGATTTAATACTTAATAAGATTCACTGCTTTTATTCAGCAAGGGCGCATTAAATTGATCAAAAGTGACAGTAAAGACATTTATGTTGTTAAAAAAGATCTTGAACTTTCTGTTCACCAAATTGTGGGGAAAAGTACCATGGTTTGCAAAAATATTTAACTGTTTTCAACTGATAATAATCATAAATGTTTCTTGGGCAGCAAATCAGCATATTAGAATGATTTCTGAAGATCATGTGGCACTGAAGACTGGAGGAATGATGCTGAAAATACAGCTTTGATCACAGAAATAAATTACATATTACCATATATTCACATAGAAAATAGTTATTTTAAATTGTAATAATATTTCACAATATTACTGATTTTCCTGTATTTTTGATCAAATAAATGCATCCTTGGTGAGCAGAAGAGACTTCTTTCAAAAACAACCCAAACTTTAGAATTGTATTACACCAGTGATATTAAATAAATGGACACATTTTAACTTCTAAAACTAAAGCATCACTTTTAAGATGATGTTTTTGAAAGCTGTACTTTTTCTGATGTCCTCTGTAGTTGAGCTGTCGTCCACCAGAGTCGTCCACCAATGAGGCGACTGCGGTCACTCCGGTCACTCGGGCCGCCAGCGGCTGTTCGGAGAATCCTAAATACTACAGCTACATCGCAGTGCTGGCTCTCATCGCCACCACCATGCTGGTGCAGGTCAGTCACATGGTCAAACTCACCCTCATGCTGCTGATCACCGGAGCTACAGGTGTGGTCAACATCTACAGCTGGAGGGACATCTTTGACCTGTACGATCTGACGCGCTTTAAGGAATACAGGTGGGTCAAGCACTAATCACAGCAAGGATTAGCAGTATTATTAACCCATTAGTACTCTATTATTATGTGAATAACATCTCAAATCAAGCAGTCTGTTTAGCAGATGGGTGTTGTTACTTATTTAAAGGGATAGTTCACCCAAAAATGAAAATTCACAAACCTGTATGAGTTTCTTTCTTCTGTTGAACACAAACAAATACTTTAAATAATATTGGTAACCTAACAGTTGGAGGTAGCCATTGACTTGCGTAGTATTTCATTAGTATTCAAAATGTGTTCAACACAAGAAAAAAACTTCAGGGTGAATACATTTTTGGGTGAACTGTCCCTTTAAGTGGTCAGATTTGTGATTTTCAGGGATTTTCATCTGGTGGATTATAAAACTGTGAAACATCTCTTATTTACATCGATTAAGCCTGATATCTCTAGGTATTATAATATCATTTATTTATTTATTTTTACAGAGTTCATCTTGTGCCCTCCAAATACACCATGAGTGTGATGATCTTCATCATGATGGTCAGCTTCTACTACTTCTCCCGGCATGTGAGATTTCATTTTCTCTCTTTCTCGCGCTCTGTGATCATTTTTAGTTCTCTCAAAAATGGAGATTCTGTAATTATTCACAATGACTTTCTTCCTTTAGTGAGTAGAATTTTTTGAACAATATCCTGGCCTCAATTTTCCATATAGAGCCTAATGAAAGCTTCAAGATGACATAAAAGCACCTTAAAAATGAAACTACACCCATACAACTCACGTGTTCTATTCCAAGTCTTCTGAAGCTGAAATTGATGTTGTTATTTATTGTCAAAACGGTCAAATTCCTTGAAGCTTCCTTGAAAAATGCCATATTAGATGTGCTCTGTCAGGTTTGACATCAATGACATTTGGTTAGAAGATGCAAGAAGTAATGTTTGTTGCATCAGATGACATTAATGCACCATTTTTGTCCGAACAGCCATTTTGAACTTCGGCAGAGGGAACGTTTTCAACAAATAATGACTTAAATTTTAGCCTATTCCTCACACCTATCGTATGGCTTTAAAGGACTTGGGATGCAGTGCACTAGTAAAAAAATCTACTATTATAATAATACTTTTAGGATGATTGTTTTGACATTTTAGAGCTTGACATGCCTAGTTTCCATTTACCAGCATTATATGGTTATTTTTTAAAAACTCACTTTTTGTTTTCCATTGAAGAAAAATGGTCATATGGGTTTTTGGAATAACATGAAGTTAAGGAAATAATGATAAAATTTTAGTTCTTTGGATTAAATGTTTTTTTTTATTAACATTTCAATAGTTTGGGGTTGGTAAGATTTGCATTTACTTGATCAAAAATTACAGTAAAAACAATAATATTGGGAAATATTATTACAATTTCAAATAACCGTTTTCTTTTTGAATATATTTTAAAATGTAATTTATTCCTGTGATGCAAAGCTGAATTTTCAGCATCATTACTCCAGTCTTCAGTGTCACATGATCTTCAGAAATCATTCTAATATGCTGATTTGCTGCTCAACAAACATTTCTGATTATTATCACTGCTGAAATATTTCAGCGTGATTCATCGTCACTTTTGATCAATTGAATGCATCCTTACTGGGGGAAAAAATGAGTTTTTGAGCGGTCGTGTACATTCTCACCTTTCTTTCTGCTGGCGTGGCTCAGGTGGAGAAGCTGGCACGCACTCTGTTCCTGTGGAAGATTGAAGTGCATGAGCAGAAGGAGAAGGTGTACGAGATGCGGCGCTGGAACGAGGCTCTGGTCACTAATATGCTTCCGGAGCATGTCGCCCGGCATTTCCTGGGCTCCAAGAAGAGGGATGAGGTGAGGCCTGTCAGTCCCAGCTTCTGTGTTTGACTCAAACTCTGTCAAACTCAATTAACTTTCCTATGCACATGTCCCAGGAGCTCTACAGCCAGTCCTACGATGAGATTGGAGTTATGTTCGCCTCCATCCCAAACTTCTCTGATTTCTATACAGAGGAAAGCATCAACAATGGCGGGATTGAGTGTCTGAGGTTCCTCAATGAAATCATTTCCGATTTTGATAGCGTAAGTACTAGTAGTAGGAGTATTTCACCCAGTCGTTGCCAATAAAAGTACCGGTTGAGACTTTATACTGTTATTTGTTTGCTTTTGTGCTCTTTAGCTTTTAGACGAGCCGCAGTTTCGCTGTATAACCAAGATCAAGACTATTGGCAGCACCTACATGGCAGCATCAGGAGTCACTTCAGACAATAACACTAACGGTTATGCTTGTATGAAGGTAAAGGAGGTACATGTGAGTCCATCTAGTTCTACAACCTCAATTCCAGAGAAGTTGGGAGGTTTTGTGAAATGCCATAAAATCGAGAATATGTTATCTGTTCATTCTCTTTAACTTTCATTTAATTGACTAAAGTTCAAAGAAAAATGTCCAATGTTTTTACTGACCAACTTAATTTTATTTTGTAAATATAGACAAATTTTGATGGCTTCAACACACTCCAAAAAAGTTGGGACAGAGGCACGTTTAACACTGTGTCACATTAACTGATGTATAGCTTTCTCCTAGAGTAACAGAGATTCAAGTTGCATTTCTTGATGCAGCAGCAGACTGTGGTAAATGACTGGCTTTCCGAAGTACTCCTGAGCCCATGTGGCTATATTTAACAGTGCTGCATGACGGTTTCTTATGCAATGCCATCTGAGGGCTCAAAGGTCAAGCACATTCCACTGAGCTTTACTGCCTTGCCCTACACAGACTGAGATTCCTCTGTATTCCCTGAATCTTTTCATATTATTATGTATGGTAGTTGGTGAAAGACTTAACTCTTTGCGATTTTGCATTGTGAAATGTGATTTGTTTGACACTTCTCTCATGAAATTTGGCACAAAGTGATGAGCCATGATCAAAGACTGAGATGCTCCTTTTATACCCAAACATGATACCTTGACCTGTTACCAATTCACCTGCTTACTGTGAACTGTTTCACAACAGTTTAACATGGATATTCTATAACTTTTCACTTTTATTGTGCCTCTTTCCCAACTTTTTTGGAGTGTGTTGCAGCCGTCAAAATCTAAATTTGTTCATATTTACAAAATACATTTGTGACCTTGGACCACAAACCAGTCTTGAGTCGCTGGGGTATATTTGTAGCAATAGCCAAAAAAAAACATTGTATGGGTCAAAATTATCGATTTTTCTTTTATGTCAAAAATCATTAGGATATTAAGTAAAGATCATGTTCCATGAAGATATTTTTGTGCAAATTTCCTACCGTAAATATATCAAAACTTCTTTTTTGATTAGTAATATGCATTGCTAAGAACTTCATTTGGACAACTTTAAAGGCGATTTTCTCAATATTTAGATTTTTAATAGTTGTATCTCAGCCAAATATCCTATCCTAACAAACCATACATCAATGGAAAGCTTATTTATTCAGCTTTCAGATGCTGTATAAATCTCAATTTCGAAAAATTGACCCTTATGACTGGGTTTGTGGTCCAGGGTCACATTTAAGTTGGTCAGAGAAAATTTTGGGAATCTTTTCTGTTTGAGAGAATGAACAAATCACAGATTCTTGATTTCATTGCATTTTACAAAACGTCCCAACTTTTCTGGAATTGGGGTTGTTTTAAAACAGAGGTAAAGAGGATTTTTTTTGTCCTTCCCAACAGAAAGAAGCGATTTCAGACCGGGAACGGTGGCAGCACTTGGCAGATCTTGCTGATTTTGCTCTGGCCATGAAAGTCACGTTGATGAACATCAATTACCAGTCCTTCAATAACTTCATGCTCCGCATCGGTTAGTGGCCTGACGTCCAGCTGTATGTGAACGACACAATGATTACACCTCATGATTTGCTGTGTGTTTTCTCCATAGGGTTGAATAAAGGGGGCGTTTTGGCTGGTGTGATCGGGGCTCGTAAACCTCATTTTGACATCTGGGGAAACACTGTGAATGTCGCCAGTCGCATGGAGTCCACAGGGGTGATGGGAAACATCCAGGTGACGGCTTTCACATTGTTTTAATGATACCTTCTGGAAACACCTTTCCTGAATTTAGTTCAACATCAGGGACTCTATTATTAGAGGTAGCAATGCTACATATTTCAGTCATATTTCATTAGATTTTTCACATTTCAAGACACGTCAAAAATCACAAGGGGTTTGCACTAATGTCTTAGAATAAAGCCTGAGAATGTTTTCTAAAAAAACCAAGGACGATGCAAACGCAAGTTGAAAAGTGGGTTTTCGGCCTCATTACTGCAGTGACGGCGCTGTAAGGCAGCTAAACAAACTCTGCTTCCCCAGGTGGTGGAGGACTGCTACTGCATCCTGAAGGACTACGGCTTCCGCTTCGTCAGGAGAGGACCCATATTCGTCAAGGGGAAAGGAGAGCTGCTCACCTACTTCCTAAAGGGACGTGAAAAACAAGGCTCCTTCATTAACGGCTCTTTTGTCACCCTGCCGCACCAAGTGGTGGACAGCTCTTGACCGACACGCGCACACACACTGTCTTACACAAAACTCTTGCTCGCGCACACCTCACCTCGTACCTCTTCTGCCGAGTACATGTGCTCCAGTAATTAGTACTTTCAAATGTGTTTTCTCTATTTATTAGGCTGAGGGAAGAGATTTTCTGTTTATATGAGAGAAGTACTATATAATATACATTTTGGAAGTGTGCACAGAGATGAATGAATGAAATCAAACAAGCTGAATGGTTTTATTAGGTTGCTAAAGAGATGAACAGGTTGTTTTTAAACTCAAACCGCACCGAATACAATGAACTCTACTGTATATTACGCACTGTGCTGCTCAAAGGAACCGATGAATTACCTATTTTTGTTCTTCTTTTATTTGAAATAATTTCATTATTTAATCCTTTATTTAAAGATTGCCCTGAAAGTCCCTGATATATCTGAATGTTGTTTGCCATTGAAAAGCCTTTGCCTCTCATGAAAGTGTGTGTGTGCATTTCTAAAGTCTATAGTCACCTTTTCTTTATTTTTTATTTTTTACTTTCAACCATTAATAATGGCCGTGCATGCGGTTTTGAAAGTCTGAGACCACATTAAATCATGGGTTTTAACCCTGGAAATAACCGTACAGTTCTAGGATTTTAAAATGTATAAAATACATTCAAAGATAACAATATTTACAGTTGAGGTCAAAAGTTTCAGAATCTGCAAAATGTTCATTATTTTACCCAAATAAGAGGGATCATACAAAATGCATGTTATTGTTTATTTAGTACTGACCTGAACAAGATATTTCACATAAAAGATGTTTATATATAGGCCACAAGAGAAAATAATAGTTGAATTTATAAAAAATGACCCCGTTCAAAAGTTTACATCCCCCTGAATCTTAATACTGTGTTGTTAGCTGAATGATCCACAGCTGTTAGATTTTTCACATTTCAAGACACGTCAAAAATCACAAGGGGTTTGCACTAATGTCTTAGAATAAAGCCTGAGAATGTTTTCTAAAAAAACCAAGGACGATGCAAACGCAAGTTGAAAAGTGGGTTTTCGGCCTCATTACTGCAGTGACGGCGCTGTAAGGCAGCTAAACAAACTCTGCTTCCCCAGGTGGTGGAGGACTGCTACTGCATCCTGAAGGACTACGGCTTCCGCTTCGTCAGGAGAGGACCCATATTCGTCAAGGGGAAAGGAGAGCTGCTCACCTACTTCCTAAAGGGACGTGAAAAACAAGGCTCCTTCATTAACGGCTCTTTTGTCACCCTGCCGCACCAAGTGGTGGACAGCTCTTGACCGACACGCGCACACACACTGTCCTACACAAAACTCTTGCTCGCGCACACCTCACCTCGTACCTCTTCTGCCGAGTACATGTGCTCCAGTAATTAGTACTTTCAAATGTGTTTTCTCTATTTATTAGGCTGAGGGAAGAGATTTTCTGTTTATATGAGAGAAGTACTATATAATATACATTTTGGAAGTGTGCACAGAGATGAATGAATGAAATCAAACAAGCTGAATGGTTTTATTAGGTTGCTAAAGAGATGAACAGGTTGTTTTTAAACTCAAACCGCACCGAATACAATGAACTCTACTGTATATTACGCACTGTGCTGCTCAAAGGAACCGATGAATTACCTATTTTTGTTCTTCTTTTATTTGAAATAATTTCATTATTTAATCCTTTATTTAAAGATTGCCCTGAAAGTCCCTGATATATCTGAATGTTGTTTGCCATTGAAAAGCCTTTGCCTCTCATGAAAGTGTGTGTGTGCATTTCTAAAGTCTATAGTCACCTTTTCTTTATTTTTTATTTTTTACTTTCAACCATTAATAATGGCCGTGCATGCGGTTTTGAAAGTCTGAGACCACATTAAATCATGGGTTTTAACCCTGGAAATAACCGTACAGTTCTAGGATTTTAAAATGTATAAAATACATTCAAAGATAACAATATTTACAGTTGAGGTCAAAAGTTTCAGAATCTGCAAAATGTTCATTATTTTACCCAAATAAGAGGGATCATACAAAATGCATGTTATTGTTTATTTAGTACTGACCTGAACAAGATATTTCACATAAAAGATGTTTATATATAGGCCACAAGAGAAAATAATAGTTGAATTTATAAAAATGACCCCGTTCAAAATTTTACATCCCCCTGAATCTTAATACTGTGTTGTTAGCTGAATGATCCACAGCTGTGTTTTTTTTGTTTAGTGATAGTTGTTCATGAGTCCCTTGTTTGTCCTGAACAGTTAAACTTCCTGCTGTTCTTCAGAAAAATCCTTCAGCTCCCACAAATTCTTTGATTTTGCAGCATTTTTGTGTATTTGAACCGTTTCCAACAATGACTGTATGATTTTGAGATCCATCTTTTCACACTGAGAACAACTGAGGGACTCGTATGCAACTATTACAGAAGGTTCAAACACTCACTGATGCTCCAGAAGAAAAAAACATGCATTAAGAGCCGGGGGTGAAAACTTTTGAACAAAATTGAGATGTGTACATTTTCCTTAATTGCCTAAATATCATATTTTTTTATTTAGTACTGCCCTTCAGAGGCTGCAGAAGATAGATACATGTTTCCCAGAAGACGAAATAAGTTAAATTTACCCTGATCTACAAAGTTTTCACCCCCCCGGCTCTTAATGCATGGTTATTCCTTCTGGAGCATCAGTGAGCATTTGAACCTTCTGTAATAGTTGCATATGAGTCCCTCAGTTGTTCTCAGTGTGAAAAGATAGATCTCAAAATCAGTCATTGTTGGAAAGGGTTCAAATACACAAAAATGCTGCAAAATCAAAGAATTTGTGGGAGCTGAAGGATTTTTCTGAAGAACAGCAGGAAGTTTAACTGTTCAGGACAAACAAGGGACTCATGAACAACTATCACTAAAAAAAAACACACAGCTGTGGATCATTCAGGTAACAACACAGCATTAAGAATCACGGGTAAACTTTTGAACGGGGTCATTTTTATAAATTCAGCTATTATTTTCTCTTTTGGACTATACGTAAACATCTTATATGTGGAATATCTTATTCAGGTCAGTACTAAATAAACAATAACATGCATTTTGTATGATCCCTCTTATTTTGGTAAAATAATGAACAGTTTGCAGAATCTGAAAGGGGAGGGGGGAGGGGGGGGGGTGTAAACTTTTGACCTCAACTGTAAAACTCCAAAAAATTCAGCTTTACTAAAATGATTATACTGTCAATGTAATTAGTAATAAAAAATATTCTACTAAATTCTAAAAATAAAACCCAAAGCACTTTCACTGGTGATCTCAAACTTTTGGACCCCATTATGTGTTCTAGTGTACCTCGCGTGCCAAATACAAGCCACTATGTGCGTCAGTTTGTGGTACTCTGAGGATGCAAGTATAGCAGAGGTGTATGAGTATCACTGTGAACGGGTTCATTGTGCGTGTCATTCATGGGCAGTATTGCAGGGATGAACGTTTCTTAGTTCAGAACATATTCCCCACGGTGTCTTTCCTCAAGGATTCGATGAATGTGCAATAGTTTATTCTTTTACGGCATTCTGCTCTCCGGTACAGATTTCAAAAGAGCCGTCCTCTCCCAGCAAGTCATATTTTTATATTATGATGTAAAGTTGTAGTTAAAGAGTATTGTACAAAGAGACAGAACGCTAGGCTGGATCGGTGTGTCTTATAAACTGGCCAGACAGTTCATTTATTACCAGTGTCAGGGACCTTCTCTGTCGGTAAGCAGAAATGCGTTTGATTTCGACTTTAAGATGTTGAAATGGTTTATGAAGGCATGACATTGTGGCCAATCTCGGTGGTTTGATGCAGGATTTTGCTAAAATTTGATATTTTTGAATTATCCTTAGATATGGAATAAAATGGCACTTTGAATGATCTGTTACCAAATGCCGTCTGAGTTTGATTATTTTAAATGTTTAATTTCAAAATGTTTTTGAATTTATTCCACGTAATGGTTCACCAAATTCCATAGCTACTCCGATTATTGCTACTACATTAAAAGTTTGGTAATGTGGTATTACGACACTGTCATCAACAAAATAATTAAAGCAACATAAAGTTCTGCTGTTTCGAGAGAAAACTGATATTTATGATTGTTTGAGAATAGTTCACAGTTGACAGCTGTTTGGGCAAATAGTTCATTAACAATGTTTGCATTACTCCCTTCATATAGTTGTTAAAACCAGCCTAAGATGGTTTGCTGGTCTGGTTTTAGAGGAGTTTTAGGCACTAGGTTCTGGGAGACCAGCAAACCAACTTTTTCAGCAGAATCATAAATGAAGAAGCTGGTTTTTGCTCTCCTGTCCCCAGAATCATCCACATTTTACAGTATGTTCACAACACCTCGCAAACACCGTAAAATCCAGACCAACATAGCCTACAAAAGCACACACAAAAAAACTGAAAAATCTATTAAAATATGAATATAAAACACTTTATTTTAAGGATCAGTTCTCACTATTAACTACATTTACATTGTCAATTAGCAGACGCTTTTATCCAAAGCGACTTACAAATGAGGACAATAGAAGCAGTCAAAACTAACAAAAGAGCAACAATATGTAAGAGCAAATGACTAGTTTATATGTTAAAGACAAGTTTTCCTTTCTCTTTGGAGTGTTAAAAGCTGATTGTGCATAGATAAGATCTTTCCGACGAGTGCTTGTGGTGTTCGGCCAATCACAATGCACTGGGTCAGCTGGCCAATCAGAGCAGACTGCGCTTGTCAAAGGAGGGGCTTTGTAGAAAACGAAGTGTTTGAGAGAGGCGGGGCATAGAGGACCTACAATAATGTACAGTATTTGAAAAAGAATGTGTTTTTTGAACATTAAAGCATGTCAACATATTCTGTTACACCAAATACACAAAATAATGATCTTTAAAAAAGCATCATATGACCCCTTTAATATTATTATTAACTAGCATGCATATTATCAGCATATTGACTGTTTATTAAAGCACATATTAATGCCTTATTCTGCATCTCTTAAGATCTCTTAATCCTACACCACACCCAAACTTAACAACTACCTTACTAACTATTAATAAGCAGCAAATTAGGAGTTTGAGGCAAAAGTCGTAGTTAATATAGTGAGAATTAGACCTTGTAAAGTGTGACCAATATTTGTTTACACAGTGTATTCAGTTTCTGAAAATAAAAAATATTAAATACAAAAAATACATTTTTTTTTTCCCATATTGTAATTTTTGGTGAATTGTCAAACTGACCATAACGCCATATAAAAGTATATGGAACTCAAAAAAAAAAAAAACTGGGAAGAGTCTCTGGTTTCCATTTAAGAAATCTGGTCATGAAGTCTTTCTTTAAAATCCCTTCTCCTCAGGGCAAAGGTCATGCCAGGTATAGCACATCTATACCACTTACAAACACATACCGACATTACCATGGTATTACTATAGCTTTGTAGACACAGCTTAATTATTTTATATTTTTGACCATGTGCTATATATAAATATTGGTAGGTCTATTAACCATGTAAATACAGTCATACCAGCATTATCGGTAACGGTATTATTGGATGCAAAACTTTTCTGTAAGTCAACTGGAGAAGAAAAACTGCTAAAACCAAATGGTATGACCAGCCTAGACCAGGCTAGATGACCAGCTAAAACCAGCCAACCAGCTTAGGCTGGTTTGAGCTGTTTTAGGTATTAACAAGCTTGTTGTAATACCACTTCATGGCCTTAATCATTCAGAAAGTATTAAAGTATCACTGTATTGCTATCTGACAGCATCAGTACTTTCTGTTACAGACTGTACAACAAAGACTCGAAGCCAGCACTTCTTGAGCGTGGCTTTATGATTCTAGAGAGTTCAAGGTTGTTGCGGCGCTTCCGGTGACGTCATCGCGCACCGACCGACGTCCGTGATGGACCTGCAGCTGTTCTCTGACAAACAATAACAAGAGCAGCGAGCGAGCGAGCGAACAGCGGCTTCCGTGTCTGTAATCGCGCTGATATCGAGCCTGTGAGGCGTCTCGACTCTGACATCGCCGGCGAGGAAACTCTGGCCTCCGCTGCCTCCTCCTCCGACTCGGAAACCGGCGGAGCTTCGCCGCCCCCGCGGAAGAAAAGCCGAGGCTCGGCGGCGGAGGGAGCAGGAGAGAGCGGGGCGTCTGCTGCCGGGATCACGGGCCTCTCTGCGGCGTCTCTCCCAACCCCCCACCAGCGCTCGGCCATCCGTCTCAATAACAGCTCGCAGTCGCGCGGATCCGCCGCTGTAAACGCCTTTTATAAGATGCAGGCCAACGGGACCGGAGGACAGGAGCCGGAGCCGGAGCCGGAGTCGCAGCTGTCCTGCAGGAACGGAGAGTCCTCGTCCTCCGCCGCGGGAGCGGTGCACTCCAACGGGCTGCTGTCCTCCGCGAATAACGGGCTGCCGTCCACCGAGAGCCCGGCGTCTGACACCAGCACGAAGAAGAAGAAACGACTGTCCCAGAGCGACGAGGACGTGATCCGGCTCATAGGACAGCATCTCCACGGGCTGGGACTCAAGTAAGTGACTATCGTCGGTTGTTACTGGATCGGTCAGACGACATGAAGCCATGATGCTGTCAGTGCGGCTCTCCTGGTCGTGTCGGTGGCGTGTTTGTGTTTTCACCATGCTGTCCGTTGTGTTTTTGTTATGTGTCACTGATGTTTTAATGTTTTGAAGATCGTGGCACTGGTGTTTTTGTCTTTTAACGATGGTTCTTGTAACGTGTCAGTGCTGTTATTGTTTTCACAACAGTGTCAGTGGTGTTTGTGTGTTGCCATGATGGTGTGAGTAGTGCTTTTCTACCAAGGCAGTGGTGTTATTGTTTTTTAATGTGTTTTTCAGTGTCAGTAGTGATTGTAATATTACTATTTTGTAACATGTCAGTGGATTTTTTTTTTTTTTAGATTAGTGGTGTTTTTGTCTTTTCACAATGGTGTCAGTAGTGTTCTTGTAATGTCAGTTCTCTTGTTGTTTTCACAACTGTGCCAGTGGTGTTTTTGTGCTTTCATGGTGGTATCAGTGGATTTGAGTAAACTTTAAGGTTTAAAATGTAAGATTTTGTCAGTGGTGTTATTGTTTTTTAATAACAGTGGCAATGGTGTTATTGTATTTTCACGATGGTGTCAGTAGTGTTCTTGTCATGTGTCAGTGCTTTTCACAACAGTGGCAATGGTGTTTTTGTCTTTTCACGCTGGTGTCAGTAGTGTTCTTGTCATGTGTCAGTGCTTTTCACAACAGTGGCAATGGTGTTTTTGTCTTTTCACGCTGGTGTCAGTAGTGTTCTTGTCATGTGTCAGTGCTTTTCACAACAGTGGCAATGGTGTTTTTGTCTTTTCACGCTGGTGTCAGTAGTGTTCTTGTCATGTGTCAGTGCTTTTCACAACAGTGGCAATGGTGTTTTTGTCTTTTCACGCTGGTGTCAGTAGTGTTCTTGTCATGTGTCAGTGCTTTTCACAACAGTGGCAATGGTGTTTTTGTCTTTTCACGCTGGTGTCAGTAGTGTTCTTGTCATGTGTCAGTGCTTTTCACAACAGTGGCAATGGTGTTTTTGTCTTTTCACGCTGGTGTCAGTAGTGTTCTTGTCATGTGTCAGTGCTTTTCACAACAGTGGCAATGGTGTTTTTGTCTTTTCACGCTGGTGTCAGTAGTGTTCTTGTCATGTGTCAGTGCTTTTCACAACAGTGGCAATGGTGTTTTTGTCTTTTCACGCTGGTGTCAGTAGTGTTCTTGTCATGTGTCAGTGCTTTTCACAACAGTGGCAATGGTGTTTTTGTCTTTTCACGCTGGTGTCAGTAGTGTTCTTGTCATGTGTCAGTGCTTTTCACAACAGTGGCAATGGTGTTTTTGTCTTTTCACGCTGGTGTCAGTAGTGTTCTTGTCATGTGTCAGTGCTTTTCACAACAGTGGCAATGGTGTTTTTGTCTTTTCACGCTGGTGTCAGTAGTGTTCTTGTCATGTGTCAGTGCTTTTCACAACAGTGTCAGTGGTGTTTTTGTCTTCTCAGGATGGTGTCAGTAGTGTTCTGGTAATGTGTCAGTGCTTTTCACAACAGTGGCAGTGGTGTTTTTGTCTTTTCACGCTGGTGTCAGTAGTGTTCTTGTAATGTGTCAGTGCCTTTCACAACAGTGGCAGTGGTGTTTTTGTCTTTTCACGCTGGTGTCAGTAGTGTTCTTGTAATGTGTCAGTGCCTTTCACAACAGTGGCAGTGGTGTTTTTGTCTTTTCACGCTGGTGTCAGTAGTGTTCTTGTAATGTGTCAGTGCCTTTCACAACAGTGGCAGTGGTGTTTTTGTCTTTTCACGCTGGTGTCAGTAGTGTTCTTGTAATGTGTCAGTGCCTTTCACAACAGTGGCAGTGGTGTTTTTGTCTTTTCACGCTGGTGTCAGTAGTGTTCTTGTAATGTGTCAGTGCCTTTCACAACAGTGGCAGTGGTGTTTTTGTCTTTTCACGCTGGTGTCAGTAGTGTTCTTGTAATGTGTCAGTGCCTTTCACAACAGTGGCAGTGGTGTTTTTGTCTTTTCACGCTGGTGTCAGTAGTGTTCTTGTAATGTGTCAGTGCCTTTCACAACAGTGGCAGTGGTGTTTTTGTGCTTTCGTGATGGTGTCAGTGGATTTTTTTTAGATTTCAGTGCTGTTATTGTGTCTTCATGATCGTGTCAGAGGTGTTATCGTGTTGTCATGATGGTGTCAGTAGTGTTTTTGTAATATGCTCTTTGTGTCAGTGGGGTTTTTTTCATGCTGTTTGATGGTGTCAGTTGATGTGTATATACACATCTAGTTTACTAGTTCAGTTGTTATTGTGGATAAGGGAAAAGCAAGGTAAAATAGCTTTATTGCAGTATGTCTTTCCCAGCATAAACTGTCCCGTTCTCTTTAGGTGTAGAAAAGCAGGTGAATTGGTGCACCGCACAGTTTATAGTGAGTTGAGTAGGAGTAGTGTTCCTTTCTAGGAAATTACACATTCAGGAGTTTATATGTTAATTATTGTGTTCATGAATCAAACACTGACTCCTTGTTGCTAGGAGATTGGAACTCTGTCTCTGTGTGTGTGTGTGTGTGTGTGTGTGTGTGTGTGTGTGTGTGAAAATCAGTTCTGTAATCCTGAGGCTATGATGTGAAAGGAGTATGAATTCACTTCCCAATATTCATTAACATCTTTCTTTTTGTCATGTTTCAGTCAAACTGTGGACCTGTTGATGCAGGAATCGGGCTGTAGACTTGAGCATCCTGCTGCTACCAAGTTCAGGAATCATGTGATGGAGGGGGAGTGGGAAAAGGTGAGTCTTCATGTGGCCAGTCTAGGAAATATCTTAACATTTTGGCATGCAGATGAGAGACAACTGGAATGTTTTGTTTACTCTCGGCATGTCAGAATGAAAAGAGTTATTAAAATGCTGTAACATTAATGGCCTCAGATTTTAATACCATGTTACCGAGTGATTGACATATGTTTACCATAGCACTTCCATAGAACTAAAGTAGTTTAAAGAATGGCATGGTATTACTCTGATACAAATCTGAATAACACGCCTGATAGCCATTGTCATGATGACAACCTTTATTCGTCTTGTTTTCTGTGCATATTTTCAGCAAATTTTAATATTTGGGTTAAATACCCCATTAAAACAGTTATACAATAATGCAGTGGAATCGGAGCTGGAACCAGAATCATCAAACTGCTTATGACTCCCATAAATAGCTAGTAGGATTACACCTTATGGGTGTTTCTAAACTTTGCCCTTTTTGTGTATGTAATGGTCATAAGGGTCACAACAAGCCAAACAAGCAACAGATAAGGGTTTGTCAACTTGTGAAAACTCAGTTAATCTGTCTGTGGTTTCTAACAGGCTGAGAGTGACCTCAACGAGCTGAAAGCACTGATGCATTCACCCAGCGCTGTGATGGTAAGGGTCCAAAGTCCTCTGAACATCTCCAGCATCCAGTGTATGACGGTCCTGACTGATGTTCTCCTGTGTTGTGCAGCGGATGAAGTTCCTGCTCCTGCAGCAGAAGTATCTGGAGTATCTGGAGGACGGGAAGGTTCTAGAAGCGCTGCAGGTGCTCCGAGCCGAACTCACGCCCCTGAAGTACAACACTGAACGCATCCACGTCCTCAGCGGGTATCACACTTCACAACTATTTTGGGGGCATTTGAACAGCCAAGTCATTTCCTCATTTGTTTGTCTGTCATAAGAAAGCAACTTTACTCTGACCTTTGAAAGAAATTCTGCCTGTTTGCAGCCATTCTGTTATGGAGGCTGCAGATAGAGAGAAAATTTTTTCAAAATATAGACATTTTATGCTTTTAAGAACCCTGCAAAGAATTGGGTACTGGTTAAAGTTCTACTGAAAAATAAAATAAATAAATAAATATTTGTTACTTGTTATAGTGTAATAAGTACCGAGTAATATGAATTAACTTAATGTAATTTCTGTATGGCTAAGATTAGGGTTTGGTTTAGGGTTAGTTTCTGGCAATTATGCATAATTGTCTGTTATTACCATAAGAAGTTCATGTAACATAACTACACTGCCAGTCAAAAGTTTTGAACAGTAAGATTTTTTAATGTTTTTTTTTAAAGAAGTCTCTTCTGCTCACCAAGCCTGCATTTATTTGATCCAAAATACAGCCAAATCAGTAATATTGTGAAATATTTTTACTATTTTAAATAACTGCTTTCTATTTGAATGTATTTTAAAATGTAATTTATTCCTGTAATCTCAAAGCTGAATTTTCAGCATCATTACTCCAGTCTTCAGTGTCACATGATCTTCAGAAATCAGTATAATATGCTAATTTGCTGCTCAACAAACATTTTTTATTATTATTATTATTATCAATATTTAAAACTTTGGATCAAATAAATGCAGGCTTCTTTGAAAAACATGAAAAAACTTTGTAATGGTAGTGTACATCATCTTAAAATAAAGTTACTTTTTTTTGTTTTGCTTGCCAAAAGCAGCAAAGCGCTGTTTCTCGTTTCACATGTAAAAAGAGTGTTCAAATAACTTTAAAGTCAAAATTAAATCAAAACCAAAGTCCCACTCTACTTCTGTTCTGGTCTGTCTCTCTTGGAAGTAGGTCATGTTATAGCAATAAAATCTGTTGCAAAAGGTGTTGACTTTAAAGGCCCAGCAGCAAAAAATGAGCCATTTATTTTTAAGAGTCAAGTATGTCATGAAAAAGTTCATTTAGACCCGATTTTAGAACAAAAAACTAAAACCGTATGAAAACATTTTCATTACTTGAAACTAAATTTTAAAGAACTTGTAAAATGATTTTATTTCAGCTAGTTGTCAAAGCAAACCTTTCTCATTTTGATTTGATATACTAAAATAAATCAAACTAAATAAACGAAAACTTGTATAAACATATAAAAAAAACACACACACAACAAAATTACTCCCATTTTAAGCAAAACTGAAATAAAGACCCAATTGCGATTTTATATCCCACAGTTCTGACTTCTTTTCTCAGAATTGTGAGATATGAACTCGACAATTGCATTTTTCATAAACGTCACAATTGCGAGACGTAAACTTGCAATCGTGAGAACAAATGTCCGAATTGTGAGATAAAGTCACAATTGCTTTTTTTATTCAGTGGTGGAAACAAGCTTCCATAGAAAACAGAAAATACGTTAAAAAGAAAAATCGAATTCAAAATACAAACAAAAACCATAATAGTATATAAATTATACCAAAATAACACTTTTTCAGTGAGAATAGTAAAAGGAATAATCATAATATGATTTGCAGAATATTAATCCAGATTCAGAATTTAACCTTCTTGTGTCTCATGTGTATTTTTTTAATATTCTTTTCTTTTTGTCGTCTAATCTAATGAACACTTACAGTTGAAAGCGACTAGCAAATGAGGCATACAACTTTAATGAGAGTCTAACAGCTCTGTGGCTCCAGCCTTGTTTGATCAGAGTGTGCTGTTGTTCATCGTGATGTCTGCTGTAGGTACCTGATGTGCACTCTTCCCGATGACCTGCGAGCTAAAGCTGAGTGGGAAGGCAAAGGGACGGCCTCACGATCCAAACTCCTCGACAAGCTGCAGAGTGAGCTCACATAAACACATACGACTCCTGTAACTATAACACACACATTTAGGGGGAAATATCAGTGGTCAAACAGACTTTTAGAAATATTCTCTGATCAAGCTTGGACACGTGACCATATTGTTTGGTTTATTAATGAATTATTATAACTTGATTATTACACAGTGGAAAGAACATCAGCATAATTGCTAACAGGACTGAAATAAAGAGCTGAAGTAGGATGTTGAGGTTAATTTTAGTGTTATTTGAATGGTATATGAATGTTGCTATCATTCTGATTTGTGACCCTGAACCACAAAACCAGTCTTAAGTGTACTTTTTTCAAAATGGAGATTTATACATCATCTGAAAGCTGAATAAATAAGCTTTCCATTGATGTGTGGTTTGTTAGGATATTTGGCTGAGATACAATCTGAGGGTGCAAAAAAATCTAAATATTGAGAAAATCATCTTTAAAGTTGTCCAAATGAAGTTCTTAGCAATGCATATTACTAATCAAAAATTAAGTTTTGATATATTTACTAAATATCTTCATGGAACATGATCTTTAATTAATATCCTAATGATTTTTGGCATAAAAGAAAAAACTATAATTTTGACCCATACAATGTATTGTTGGCTATTGCTACAAATATACCCCAGCGACTTAACACTGCTTTTGTGCTCCAGGGTCACATTTATGTAATTTGAGCAAACAGGATATTTTAACAACAAATTCGACAAAACGCCACGAAAATCCACTGCTGAACCTTACTGATGTTTGTGCTGTTGATGTCACTTCCTGGAGGATGCTGCCGTTCTTTGAACTTTGTCCAATCAAATGCTCTCTAGAAGCCGAAGCCCCGCCCCCTACACTATAAAATAGACGCTGAAGCCGCGGCTGAAATCGGTCACTTGTTCACAGAATTAGTATTTTCTGTACAGTGGATGGCACGTAGTGCACTATATAGGGGACAGGGAACGATTCAAACAGTGTAAATATGCTTTCCATTGAGGAAAAACAGAAGTCTGGTTTGGCGCTGTGTCCCGCTAACCACCCTCTGCTCCGGTCCAGAGACACGATAGCACGGAGCGGATCACATGCGCGAGTCGCCGCAGACCACAAAATGTATCGGAGCAATTTTAAATTCTAGACAGAATGCTATATTTTATAGCAATATGGATGAGATTGTGGCTGTCAAATGCGGCTTTATGGAGCTCAACGGCTCTAGCCCAAGCTGTGATATAAACGAACGCTATTGGCTATTTTAAAAAGGGGCGGGGCTGCTTGATATGTCCCGCCCTGTCTTCCTGTTTCAGTTCAAATGACGTCAACACAGAGTAACACTGCGTGTTTCTAAGCATTTCAGGGGACCTTTAAAGAGATCTTATAAAAGACTAACAGTAATGGATGTGAGATTACGGAGACTGGCCTTTTAAAAATAGCTCGTAAACCTTTTTGTCAAATTGTTTTCTTTCAGTGTTTTGTTTTTGAACTGACATCAGAGGTCATAGGTCTCATTTATCTGAGCAATCTTTGAGTGAAAAGGAATAATTTATGGATAGTTTTGGCAGTGTTCACTCAAACTAAGGGGGATAATTTCAGATCAGTGAGGCCTACAATAAATCAGTTTGAAAAAGAAATACAAAGCCTGTGCTAATTGAAAGAAAACAAGTTGATAAATAGTCTAAATCCAATATTTGGTAATAAAATAGCATAATGAGAGATTTTCAAGCAATTTTCTTTGTAGGCTGATTATTTTTGAGTAACAAGGTGAAAAAATAGAAAAAAGTACAAAGATAAAGTCAGTAGGTTTTAGTGCAATGCGATAACATTAACTAGCATTTTTCGGAAAAAGAAAATCCTCTCTGGGTCAAAACGACTGAAACACAACGTGAGGGTTAAACTGTTCACCAGTTCAAATATGTGCATGACAATGTTATTAAATTGTATGAAAATATTGTTATTAAAGATCTTAATAAATGGCCAGTTTTTCATATTAGAAGTTAGTGTAACGTCATGACAAAAATGACAACATTGGCTTAATTATTTAATTGAAACGGTTTAAAATAGACGTTTCTGCATTTTAAGAAAAGTGAGTTTAATATTTATGAATTTATGTATGAGAGGCTGTGCTAGACACACAAAAAAGATTAAAAAAAAAACAATCTGCTTATTATTTGACACACGAATATGCACTGCTCAGAAATGATTTTCTGTCTGAGAATTATTATTATTATTTGTTTAAACATCATTTGTAACTTTTTCCATTCATTCTGTTCACTTCTTCCTCTCTTCATCCCCTCTTTGTACAGTTTCATGTAATTCTTTTTTTCGGCTAGGGTTCGGGTCAGTTCTATTTCAGTTCAGCCAATCCAGGAGATGAATTGAATTGGGGTGGAGGGACCTGCGCAGTCTCAAGTGCAAGATGTGACTTTCACTTGATGTCCTGTGTTGGCTGAATTCAGATGAAACTGAGTCTAACCCTCTCTGCTCCATCTCTGTGTCCGTCTCTCTCTCGTGTCTCTCCCACAGCGTACCTGCCTCCGTCTGTGATGCTGCCGCCGCGTCGTCTGCAGACGCTCTTGCGGCAGGCCATGGAGCTGCAGAGAGATCGCTGTCTCTACCACAACAGCAAACTGGACAGCGGACTGGACGACGTGTCTCTGCTCATAGACCACGTGTGCAGCAGGTACCGCTTGTCAGATTGATATCGTCAGTATTTATGCAAATTATATGAACAAGGTCAGACATCAGCTCTGTTCCAAACTCTAGTGAGCTGCTTCGCTGTCTACTAGCATCGTTTTAATATTTGGTAGCACTTTAGATTAGGGACACACATTCACTATTAACTTAAAGGGTTAGTTCACCCAAAAATGAAAATTCTGTCATTAATTACTCACGCTCGTGTTCATCTTCGGAACACAATTTAAGATATTTTTGATGAAATCTGAGCGCTCTCTGACCCTCCCATAGACAGCAAGGTAACTACCACGTACAAGGTCCAGAAAAGTATCAAGATGATCGACAAAGTAGTACATGTTACATCAATGGTTCAACTGTAAAGTTACAAAGCTACGAGAATACTTTTTTGTGCAAAGAAAACAAAAATAACGACTTTATTCCACATTTTCGTCTCTATTGCGTCACTTTGGATGCGCGTTCACGACAGTACCATGACGCGGCGCCGGCGCTGACCCAGATCTGGCATGATGACGTCAGTATTCTCGTAGCTTCATAACTTTACAGTTGAACCACTGATCTCACACGGACTACTTTGTCGATCATCTTGGTACTTTTCTGGACCTTGAACGTGGTAGTTACCTTGCTGTCTATGGGAGGGCCAGAGAGCCCTCAGATTTCATCAAAAATATCTTAAATTGTGTTCTGAAGATGAATGAAGGTCTTACGGGTTTCGAACAACACGAGGGTGAGTAATTAATGACAGAAGTTTCATTTTTGGGTGAACTATCCCTTTAAGAGTTTTCCCTCAATAAACTCCTAATTTGCTGCTTTTTGATAGTAAGTAAGGTAGTTGTTGTAGTAGTTGAGTTTAGGTATGGGATCTAAAATATGGTCATGCAGAATACGGCTTATAAGCTATAATATAGCTATTAAGCTATATTTTGTGGTTAAATTTTTAGATTTTTTGTTTGCCTTTTTTTTGTAAATATGTTTAGTTTTTAGTTATTTAGTACTTGATGTTAAACTAAACAATAATGAGTAATGGTTTGGCGACTAGCTTTTAAATAATTGAACACGCATGCAACTCGGCGTCTTGAAACAGCTCAGCTCACAGTAAATGCTGCTTCATCTCTGCATGCGCTGTGAAAATGGGTTGCTTAGAGCGTGCATTTGGGATCATTTACCAAGATTTGAGTTAATGAGAAGCTTTTATGAACCAGTTGCCAACAAAGGAGAAGCTTCATGGGCAGATAAAGCTTGATTGTTTACCTTTTGAAAACTAAGAAATCAAGATGTAAGTATTGGTATTGCAGTTTTGCAGTTAGAATACTATAAAATAATTATTTAAATAAATAAATGCTTAATTCCATTTTTTCACAATAAAAATCATAATTGTTTTAGTCATATTGAATGCATTAAAAAAGTGTGGCCTCAAGTGGAGAGAGTTTTTTTTTTAAATTAACTCTTTAAATACAGTTTAGAGTTACTAAAAGAGGTTTCGGGTGGTTCTTGGAAGAGTATACCCAAAGTTTTTCCCAAGTTGTTCAGCGCTAAAAGGATGATTCACTCACTCTCAAAGTTTTCAGAGTAGTCATATTCAGCTTTTTTATTATTATTTCCTATGCAGATGTGCTCCCCTACAGAATAACCTCAAATCAAATATAGAATAATTCATTCTTTCCCAATTGGAATGTAAAATTTGTGTATTTTTTCATATTGCAATGTATCTAGCAGAAAAACCAAAATATTGCAATGTCAGTTTTGTCCAATATAGTGCAGCCCTAATGCACAAATTCTCGTTCAAATCGCTGAATTATTCATATAAACATAGTTATTTTGTCTTAGTTGAACGTAAACAAAGAAGCTCAGATTTGTGCAGAAATACGGGATCTGTGCTGTGCAAATAGGCCTGTCACTATCTGTTATTTTGGCAATAAGAATCAAACAAAAATCACTTACTGCTCTGAATTGGTCTTTGTTACGGTTTAATCGAATACTTGAAGTCATCTTCTTCTTTGAGAAGGCTACATGCTATTATTTTAATTAACTTAGCAACAGCGAATATGTTTGTCCTCTGATACCAAAATTAGTGTGAAATTTCACTGGTCCTGAAACGGCTCAGCTCACTTTGTGTTGGAACAGAGTAGTGGTCATATTAATGAAGTTGGGCTCTCTAAAATGCGTTGACTGTGATCTCCAGGAAACAGTTCCCCTGCTACACCCAGCAGATCTTGACAGAGCACTGCAATGAAGTCTGGTTCTGTAAATTCTCCAACGATGGCACCAAACTGGCCTCGGGGTCCAAAGACACAACAGTCATCATATGGCAGGTTGACCCTGTGAGTGACCTTTCCCTCATGAAATAACCAGTGCTGGATAGATTACTTACAAATTGCAGTCGCTTACTGATTCCAAATTACATGACACAAATTGTAGTCGGTAACGTAATTCATTAAGTTAATATAAGCAGACTACTTTTTCACATTGATTTAAAAAGGATAATATTGTACCGTATTGATATAAAATGGCGCAGAGAAAGAAAATCTATTACATTTGCTGTTATTAACAACATGAGCTGTTGTTAAACACATATAATATGTCAATTAAACATTACAATATATCAAGGTTTCCCAACCTGGTGTCCGTGAAGGAACTGCAGGGGATTTTATGAATAGCTAATAATTAATTGAATTAAATCATAAAAATGTAAAACTAAAATAAATGGTTTTAAAAGGAAATCAAATCAAAATAAAACACTTACTAAAAAGATTAAATATTTTATTAGTTTACCTCCACGTCATGTGACCATTAATTAACGAGAACCAGGAACATGCAAATGTGTTACTTAATAGAAACGTATTACCTTAAAAACTTCAAAAGACTTCAAGAAAATGTATTGGGTAAAAATTTTAAAGATGAAAAAGAAGAATTAGGGAGAATCGATAAATTATGATTAATTTATTGCTATCGTGTGAATAATATGTAATCATGTAATCAGTAAAAAAATAATCAGTAAAATGATTATGAGTACTTTAAAATGCAATTTATAAAACGGATAGTTCCGGTCCTTGATTCTAATTGGTTGAGATACGTTCAAAGCTGTTCTAAATTACTCTCTAAATTAATTTTTCTCTAAATTGCTCCGTGTCATGCCTAACAAAGCCCCTTAGCTGTTATAAATTCACTGTAAACTAAGGATGCACGATATTATCGGACCAATATCAGAATCGGCCAATAATGGCTTTAAATGTAAATATCGGCATCGGCCTGATATGAAAAATTATGCCGATATGTCTTGCCGATAAGAGGAATACATTAACTTGCATGTTATGAGCAAATTATGAGCTCTAAAATATTTTCAGAATTTTTACAACTCTTTTGCTTTAGACCGTTTACAAATGTTAAATCATAAAATAAAATGTTATGGTTACCACTGCATCTTTCTGGAAAAAAACAAAAAAATGCAGTGATTTATTATATAGTTTATTTATAGTTATTTTCAAATCTTCAATGTACTGTCATTATAAAAGAACTTTATTATTGTTTATTTAATTCTAACAAATAAGTTCTTGTTAAAAACTCAAATTAAAAATAATTATATATCGGCTATCGGCCAAAATTAGTTGAAAATGATCGGCATATCGGATATCGGCAAAAATCCAATATCGTGCATCCCTTCTGTAAACCACGACTTCTTGGGACTTATTGCTTTATTAATCTAATTACAAGTACTTAATTTTGGAATCTGATTACGTAATCCAGATCACATGTAATCAGTTACCACCCATAATACTGGAGTATTCTTCTTAGGATGCGAGAGTCTGATGGTCAGAGGTGTTTTGACAGGACTCTCACCAGCTCAAGCAGCTGAAGACGTTGGAGGGTCATGCCTATGGGGTTTCCTATCTGGCCTGGAGCCCTGATGACACGTATCTGATAGCGTGCGGCCCGGACGACTGCTCCGAGCTCTGGCTGTGGAACGTGCAGGTGAGGGTCTCGCCCGCTCAGATTCCTTCCACCGGCTCGTCTCGGTTTAATCCGCCGCTCTGCTCCTCCAGACAGGGGAACTGAGAACCAAAATGAGCCAGTCCCATGAGGACAGCCTGACCAGCGTGGCCTGGAATCCAGACGGCAAGCGTTTCGTTACCGGAGGTCAGAGAGGCCAGTTCTACCAGTGTGTAAGTGCCGCTGTACAGTTACAGTGTTCTCGCATATAAATGGGGGAGTCTCGTTAGCAAATGTCCGGGTCATGTTTCAGCCTGACATCAAAAGAAAAAAGTAAGAAATCATTTTATTTTGTATTAGGTAGAGTAATGGCTTTTGGTAGTAACTGGATATACTTTTTTTAATGCACAATTCTGCACAATTGACCTTATTCCAAGACCAAAAAATGTCTTTCTAATAACTGATCAAACAAACACTATAATATTTTTTATTACTAAAACCAGCTTTTTTTTTATAATTTGTGCTTAGTTTTCATGAAAGTAATAAAAAAATTATTTAAAAAAATTAATTGAATTAAATATACATGAATATACACTGCCGTTCAAAAAATTTGGGATCAGTAAGACTTGTAATGTTTTTTAAAGAAGTCTTTTATGCTCATCAAGGCTGCATTTATTTGATCAAAAATACAGAAAAAAAATGTAATCTTGCAAAATGTTATTACAATATAAAATAATGGTTTCTATTTTAATATCCTTTAAAATATAATTTATTTCTGTGATGCGCAGCTGTATTTCCAGCATCATGACTCCAGTCGTCAGTGTCACATGATCTTCAGAAATCATTCTAATATGCTGATTTATTGTTAGAATTATCAATGTTGGCAACAGTTGTGCTGCCAAATATTTTTTGGAAACTGTGATACTTTTTCAGGATTCTTTGATGAATAAAAAGTTTAAAAGAACAGGATTTATTCAAAATATAAATCTTTTCTAACAATATAAATCTTTATCAATTTAACACATCCTTGCTGAATAAAAGTTTTAATTTCTTTCAAAAAAAGAAAGATTTACAGATTTCCGGACCCCAAACTTTTGAACAGTAGTGTATATTGTTAGAAAAGATTTCTATTTTAAATAAATGCTCAACTTTTTATTCTTTAAAGAATCCTGAAATAAAGTATCACAGGTTCCAAAAAAATATTAAGCAGCACAACAGTTTCAACACTGATAATAAATCAGCATATTAGAATGATTTCTGAAGATCATGAGACTCTGAAGACTGGAGGAATGATGCTGGAAATAAAACCAACTTTATTTTACAGGAATAAATTACATTTTAATGTATATTAAAATAGAAAAACATTATATTACATGATAACAATATTTCACAATATTACATTTTCCCCTGTATTTTTGATCAAATAAATGCAGCCTTGATGAGCAGAAGAAACTCCTGTAAAAACATTAAAACAATTTCTGATCCCAAACTTTTGACCGGTAGTGTATATTAATAAAAAAATACAAACAATGCACTGCTGTTCAGACGTTTGGGGTCGTAAGATTTTTTTTTATGCTCACCAAGGCTACATTTAATGAATCAAAAATACAGTAAAAACAGTAATATTGTGAACTATTATTACTATTTAAAATAACTGTTTTCTGTGTGAATATATTTGTTCAAATGTAATGTATTTCTGTGATGCGCAGCTGTATTTTCAGCATCATTCCTCCAGTCTTCAGTGTCACATGATCTTCAGAAATCATTCTAATATACTGATTTGCTGCCCGAGAAACATAATTATTATTATCAGTGTTGAAAACGGCTTCATAATATTCTGGAAACCACGATATATATTATTTTTCACGATTCTTTGATGATTGAAATCTCAAAATGCATCCATTTATTCAACTTACTCGTACCAAACCTTTGAACAAACTTGTATGTGTGTATATTAATATGAGATTGACCCAGTGAGAATCCTGGTGCGTTTTAAAGGCGCACATTGCTAAGTGATGGTAAATGGTGACGTGTTGATGTTATCGGTCAGGATCTGGACGGAAACCTGCTGGACTCCTGGGAGGGTGTTCGTGTTCAGTGTCTGTGGTGTCTGAATGACGGCAGGACAGTGCTGGCCTCTGATACACACCAGCGCATCCGTGGATATAACTTTGAAGATCTGACCGACAGGAACATGTATGTCGACTGCGTTTATCACTCATAGATCTTGTTGCAGCTTTTGTTGGTAAGAGTTATGTGGATGTGTTGGTTGTCGTCTCTCACAGAGTTCAAGAGGACCATCCGATAATGTCCTTCACCGTGTCAAAGAACGGGAGATTAGCTCTGTTAAATGTCGCAACTCAGGTGAGTATGAGAACACGGCTGGATGGGCTGGTTTGAACTAATGTGAAGCTTTTTTGCACTGATGCCTTATTATTACTTTGTTATGAGCAGTCTGAGATTATGGTGTGATTCGAAAGTTCTATAAATAAAAGTGCGTTCAGGGACTCACCGTAATTATGATTCTGACTTGTAAAAGAACTCTTAATTGCAATTTTTGGAATATTGATATAGTTCTGGTCCTTTGTGTGGAACAGGTCTAACAAATTTCTCATTGTTAATGCTTTAACTGCCATTAAGTTAAAGGACTTTTTTTGTAAACTTACCACATTACCTGTACTATTACATTAGGTTTTGGTGATACCGCTCATACCTAGAATGTTTGACTTATTACTCACACAATTAAAGTGATAAGTCAGAGTGTAGTTTAGTCTCAGCGCTGTGTGTTCGTGTCTGCAGGGAGTTCATCTGTGGGACCTGCAGGACCGGGTGTTAGTCAGGAAGTACCAGGGTGTGACTCAAGGCTTCTACACCATCCACTCCTGTTTTGGCGGCTACAACGAAGACTTTATCGCCAGTGGCAGTGAAGGTGAGAACGTCTGCGTCTCAGTATAACGGACTGAACGCATCCAGCAGAGAGCTGATGGGGTTTGTGATCTGTGTGTTCCCTCTAGACCACAAAGTTTACATCTGGCACAAGCGCAGCGAGCTGCCCATAGCCGAGCTGTCGGGTCACACACGCACGGTCAACTGCGTGAGCTGGAACCCCGCGCTGCCGGGCCTCATGGCCAGCGCCTCGGATGACGGCACCGTGAGGGTCTGGGGTCCCGCACCCTTTCTGGACTCCCAGGAGACCGAGGGGCTCACCGGTATGAACCTCCTCATCTCAGTCAAAATGCTGCTCGTTTGTTGTAACATCAAATTGCTAAACTCCATCTGAAAAATATTCAGCTGGTAAACTATGAAACAAATTTTAACGGCATTTTGTTAATTGTTTTATAATTGTTATACATGCAGATTGTATGAGCTCACACAAGTAAGAGATTTATATTTGTACTACTTTTAAAAGTGACCACTGGGACATTTAAAATGAACTAGCGAAGGCCAAAAAAACAAACAAAAAAAAACTAATGATTAATGATTCAAACTTAAATATGCGCTTTCCCTTACACATTCAAATAAAACATAAAATAGTAAACCTAAAATCCTGATGTTAATTTAAAAATAAATAAATGGACAAGCAACATGCCCACTATCCAGTTGAGGTTATTATAGTTAACTAAAACTATAACCATAAAAATAAATAAATAAATTGTTACTTGAAATAAAATCAACTTATTTAATTTCAGCTAGTTGCCTAGTCAGCAACATTTCTCATTTTCCCTCATTTGTGTTTAGTGTAACTGAAACAAAAATAACAAAACGAAATAAATTAAACTATAAACTGTATAGACAGTTACTGATGGGGTTTGTGATCTGTGTGTTCCCTCTAGACCACAAAGTTTACATCTGGCACAAGCGCAGCGAGCTGCCCATAGCCGAGCTGTCGGGTCACACACGCACGGTCAACTGCGTGAGCTGGAACCCCGCGCTGCCGGGCCTCATGGCCAGCGCCTCGGATGACGGCACCGTGAGGGTCTGGGGTCCCGCACCCTTTCTGGACTCCCAGGAGACGGAGGGGCTCACCGGTATGAACCTCCTCATCTCAGTCAAAATGATGCTCGTTTGTTGTAACATCAAATTGCTAAACTCCATCTGAAAAATATTCGGCTGGTAAACTATGAAACAAATTTAAACAGCATTTTGTTAATTATTTTATAATTGTTATACATGCAGATTTTATGAGCTCACACAAGTAAGAGATTTATATTTGTACTACTTTTAAAAGTCACCACTGGGACATTTAAAATGAACTAGCGAAGGCCAAAAAAAACATCAACAAATAACAAAATGGAATGAAATAGTAATTAATGAATTAAACTTAAATATGCGCTTTCCCTTACACATTCAAATAAAACATAAAATAGTAAACCTACAATCCTGATGTTAATTTAAAAATAAATAAATGGACAAGCAACATGCCCACTATCCAGTTGAGGTTATTATAGTTAACTAAAACTATAACCATAACCATAAAATTAAATAAATAAATTGTTACTTGAAATAAAACCAACTTATTTAATTTCAGCTAGTTGCCTAGTCAGCAACATTTCTCATTTTTCCCCCCTCATTTTTGTTTAGTGTAACTGAAACAAAAATAACAAAATGAAATAAATTAAACTATAAACTGTATAGACAGTTAAAAAAAAAATGCAAAAATGTTCATTATAATTAAGAATGTGGCTGGTATTAAATATTAAGAAGGATTGTCATGATACTAAAATTTTAGGAATTTACACCAGTACCAGTAAAAATATAAAATTAAATACATTTTAGTGTGTACCTGGCTGTTTTCATTACAAACTGAAATGCGATGAAATTAAAATGAGCTTTGAGCCTAACATCTATATGCTAGTGTACTCATAATTCAACGATATCAGATATATAGTGTACATTTACAGTTCTGATCTTCGGCTAAAAAAAACAATAATTTTTTCCCTGAACTTTTTTTAATCAAGAAAGACAGACCAACTGAGCTACCAAGTTGATGGTATATATGCTTTTTGATGCTTATTGAAGCCATCTGTTCGCTTTTTCATATATGAACTTATTTCAACCGTGATACTAAAATTTTAGGAATTTACACCAGTACCAGTAAAAATATAAAATTAAATACATTTTAGTGTGTACCTGGCTGTTTTCATTACAAACTGAAATGCGATGAAATTAAAATGAGCTTTGAGCCTAACATCTATATGCTAGTGTACTCATAATTCAACGATATCAGATATATAGTGTACATTTACAGTTCTGATCTTCGGCTAAAAAAAATAATAATTTTTTCCCTGAACTTTTTTTAATCAAGAAAGACAGACCAACTGAGCTACCAAGTTGTTAGTTGATGGTATATATGCTTTTTGATGCTTATTGAAGCCATCTGTTCGCTTTTTCATATATGAACTTATTTCAACCTCATTCATGCTCAACAGCGGAACACCTGATAAAATTACATTGCCCATGATTCTGCAAAGAAATCCTCACCAATCTGAGAATTACGACAAGAAATTCACACTAAAAAGACTAAGGGCACTGCGATCTCTCTGCATTCTCAAACTACTTAAAATGTATAATATATGCATATTTTTGAATGGGAATTAGCAAGTAGCAAATTATTGTTTTGTTGGGCTTTGGCTAACTAAAGACTGTGACATACACACCTGCTTAAACTTCCTGTTTTACTAGGAAATGATACAGGAACAAAAATTACGTTTGTCAAATCATGTCTTTAGAAATGTTCATAACTACTACATAAAACTAAAACCAATACGGAATATCAATAATGAATAAAAATAAAAAAACGAGCTAATTTGCGAAGTAAAAAAATAAATGAAAAATAGGTGTCAAATCTGGACTTTATGATTCATATATACAATCTTAACAACTCTTAACTATAGCTTTTAAATATGCTTCTGGAATTCAAATGGATTTCAGATTCAGGAATGAAACTGTTGCTGTGGTTTTGGTCTCCATCTCTGCTCCTCTTCTCCTCCTGTAGAATGCTATAGCATGGACAGTTGATGTTGACTCCGGAGCAGATGTCCACTTTGGAAAATATACAGTGAGACACACTATAGACTTTGTGAATGAAGAACGAGAAATGAAGTAAATCTAACGGCAGATGTTAGATTTTTTCCTGGCGGTTTCACATCCCCACCCGCAGCGCAGCGGACACATGAAGCTGGCGGCTGCCCTTCATCATCTGACTTCACATCCGTGTGGCGGCCCCAAACGCACACGCCTCGTTGAGGACACGCCCCTCCTCGGCTCAAGCTCCTCCCCCTCCCCTACACTGCATTCTGAGTGGACAACTGCCTCCTGAAGCCACACCCACCCACACACACGGACAAACATCGCTCAGATCGTTATTTATTACGGCTTTAATTTATTATTGTGAATGAATCAAGGCCTCAGGCTTGCTTTGTGTTCTGTACAATATTCACTCAGCGAGGGGACAAAAAAAAGTGCAATCTCTCGCACGTGTCGGAGAGAGAACAAATCATATCTTTATTTTTCAGCATGAACTTCTTTTAGCCACCTCGTATGCTTGAAAGTAAGTGTCTTCACCAGCAGATATAAGATATTGTTTTCGTTTCCCTCACGACAATTTTAAACGACTGAATTTACAGGCGTTTTTTTAACTGATTGATATTCGTTTCGATTCGAAAAGCCCAATAATGACCCCATTATTTTTCATTGCTTATGCTACTTTATTCTGAGAGCGGGAAGTGATGGATTGTTATTCTTTAGTCTTGAGATGTAAGATTTACGAAGAAAGACGCATAACAGGACAGGACAAAACAGGTTGTTTTTTGGTAACGGGGTTGAAGACAAACTAAACTAGGCTCGCTAAGATGCTAATGACACGCCAATGAGCCGACGTCACGTTCCACATGTAAATACAGGCCTTCAGCATGCGTACTTTGCCTTCGTTAGGTGTTCGTGACGTGCTTGAGGTCATTTTTGCAGTGAATGTTCAGGCTCTCGGTGTGAGACGAGTGATTTTGTCACGGTAAGTACGTCAGAACAGACTCCCAAATGTTTCTGAGTTCAGTTTCCATGTTTGATGTCCGTTTTTTTCCCCCCTCCTCTTCGGTCTCGTTTCCTCTCGTATTATCACATCTTGACTTTTTATGTTTGGTTTTTTTTTTAAATGCTTTTCGGACATATATGATTACTCATCAGCTTTTCTTAGTTTTATTGGCTTTTATTTTGGGTTGATTTATTTGTTTTGCTTTATTGCTTTTTCCCTTGTATTATCGTATAACGGATGTCTTGGCAAGTGGCCTCTTGAATGCTTTTTTCTATTGGTGAATTTCTTATACTTTCGCACCATATGACGCATTAGTACACGCAGGTGTACCCGTAATGATTTAGGTATTCAGAGTGTCATCAATCGCCTACTATGATTCATTCTGTAATTATGTGCTCTTCATATACATGTATATGAAGAATATATATATATATATATATATATATATATATATAAATAAATATGTGTGTGTATTTCTTGCCATGTATCCTCCCTTACAAATGTTAACCGTTTCTCACCTGCATCAGGTAAACTCCTTGTACAGGTTATTTGCTCCCTGACCAGCCGAACCTGTTCCATTAGCGAGGAGTGACGCGCACAAACGAACACACTATATATATATATAATCTCTATATATATATATATAATATATATATATATATATATATATATATATATATAAATAAATATGTGTGTGTATTTCTTGCCATGTATCCTCCCTTACAAATGTTAACCGTTTCTCACCTGCATCAGGTAAACTCCTTGTACAGGTTATTTGCTCCCTGACCAGCCGAACCTGTTCCATTAGCGAGGAGTGACGCGCACAAGCGAAAAGACAAAACAGGTGCATGCAGAAACACCCTCACACATATGCGAGATCTCACCGAATCGTGGTGTTGTACGTTCTGGTTTATGCAACTGAACTTTCCTTTCCTTCTGAATATTTGTGTTTCATTTCAGTCTTAGTTTGACTTTCTTGTGCTCTGAGGCGGTGTAACAGGCGGGGTAACGGTAGCGCCGTGGTGGAGTTCTGGGATACGACTAAGTTTATTGCAGTCAGGTTCTGAGGATCTGTTTTGCTTTTCAGTGTGTTAATATTCTAAGTGATTGTACTATTATGTAATGTTCTGTAGGAGAGGTGTTATGTATACATACTTTCAATAAAGCATTCAGGGTTTTAAACTATCCGGAGTAAGCCGACACTTTTGTTAGATGAATGGTTTCTGTCAAAATTTGGAATCAATCCTGAAGACATCAAATAAAACCTGTTAGATGAACTGGAATGTTTATGACTTTTAAAGATTTTGATTTTGATATTTTTTAAATTACAGACCTGGAAATAATCATTTTATTTACTTTTTTTAGTTCTTACCTTTTAATGCTAACATTAAAACCATTAAGAAATTGTCTCAATTATTAACATAACCTCAATTCCCTGAGATAACAGGAACGAGCACTGCGCCAGTTTAGCTGACACTTTGGGAAAACTCCATTTCTCTGTAATACTGAAGCCGGATTGAATCCCGTTTGTGCAACTGCATGAACAAATGGCATTTCAGCCAAAACCGGTGGAGCCAATTGCCTATTAAAAGTTGGCACTGAATGCATTTCATCAGAATCTTTCTCCACTCCCTGGTTCAATCTGCCCGGCACATGCACTTTCTTCAGCGAACGAAATTTGTGTTGTGCTCAGGTGCCTCGCCAGCCTGTACAGAGGCTGCAACCCCTTGGTGGTTTATGTAGGCTACCACTATCATGTTGTCCGAACAGACCAAGACATGGTACCCCTTAAGGTCTGGCAGAAAGGCTTAGAGTGCCAGAAGAACTGCCATCATTTCCAGGCAATTGATACACCAGTGCTGCTCCAGGATTAACCAGGAGCCGATCGCTGGTCTGCCCTTGCACAGAGCTCCCTAACCTGTGTTGGAGGTGTCTGTCGTGACTACCTTCCTCCTGGAGACCAGCCTCAAATCCATTCCTGTCCGGTACAGATGAGGGGCTTTCCAAGGGGCCAGGGCCTTGACATAGCTGTGGGTTCTTGAGGCGTCCCAAGTGTGGGACAGGACCTGGGATTTCAGCATGTGAAGCAGGCACACTCCCTTCTGTCTCAGGGGGGAAGAGGGCCACATCGATTTTGTAAAAGTGTGTGTACCTGAAACTGAATCTGGATACTGGTAAGCCACCAATTCGAATGCAAATAAAAATGGGCTGCGGTGAGGGGCTATCTTGATATGAAAGTATGCATCTGTCAGATACACCGACAAAAAACAATTCCCTGTGAAAATTTGTGAGAGGATTTGTTTTAAGGTTAACATCCTGAATACTTGCTTTGAGCAAAGATGGGCCTGAGGCCACCACTCTTTGGAACTAGGAAGTAGCAGCTGTAAAACCCCGACTCGCTGTGAGCTGCCGGAACATTTCCATGCCACTCTTTGCCAGCAGACTCTCTACTTTGGATTGGAGAATGCAAGCTACGCTGCCCCGGACCGAAGTTTGAACCACGCCCCTGAAACAAGGTCTGTGAATGAATTTGAGCGAGCAGTCTCGTTTGATTGTTTCCAAGACCCACTTTGACACACCTGGAATGGCTTCCCAAGCCTGGCTTTGGGTGGTGAGAAGTCGGGCTGATACTCACACTGTTGCGAAGAGGAGAAGTCGTTGATGCTGGCATGGCAGGCTTCTGAGTGGACGAGGCCCCCTGGAGACTTGAAACAGCAGCCGAGCCGAATCGTTTTGGCAGGAAGTGGTGCATGACTTGAGACAACTTCTGAGCCGAGACCGTGGAGTCAAGGAAAGCTGTCTTGTCAGTGTCCATGATCTCCGTTAAATTCATCCAGAGGTGGCATTCAAGAATCACCAGGTTGTCCATTGCCTTAGAGCAGGGGTGTCAAACTCAATTCCTGGAGGGCCACAGCCCAGCAGTTTAGCTCCAACCCTAATTAAACGCTCCCGATCCAGCTAATCACGTCCTTCAGGCTTATTTGAAAAATGCATGGTTTGTGTGCTGGAGCAGGGTTGGAACTAAACTCTGCAGGGCTGCGGCCCTCCAGGAACTGAGTTTGACACCCCTCGCAGCTTCTCATACCTCTGATCCTCAGCACCACCAATGGAGGTGAGGGTGGCCAATGCTGAAGAGTTGACGCAGGCCGAGTAGGGGGCATGGCACAACCTAATCCATTCATTGTGAACTTCAGGAAAGAACGGGGCAGGTTTCTTCCAACTTGCTGCAGCTGCAGAAACCATTCATCAAGTAGGCTGCAGACGGGCTCATCCAGAGACGACCACTCCAAGCCGAGCTCCTCGATGGCCTTGGTGAGGATGCGTATGAGTTTGGTCTCCAGACCGGGTCTGGCATCACCTGGCTTACTCTGCGGCAGGGGGCAGAATCCTCTGTAGAGTTTGTCCAATCCTCCACATGAAGAGCTGCCAATGACACCGTGTCCTCCTCGGAACCCCTAAAGGGACCAAACCACTCGTGAGGGGTGCTGGTCTTTGCGGGAAAAGAGCACTGGGGAATACTCTCGCTGTGGGGAGATTGAGACTTATGGGATATGAGCTCACTGAGACCCATCTGTTTTTTCCTCCAAGGCTCCTGAGAGGAAGAAAAAGCGGAACACAAGGGACGGGGTTGCCATCTTTACAGAAAGTGATGCGTGAGACTCTTGCTCTCGCAATGACAGCAGCTCGTCTCAGTCAGTGCAGCCTTTGCATGGGCTTTGCCCGAACAGGCAATGCACATCTGAAGAGTGCAGGAGTGCTCTGCATGTGCCACATTCGTGGTGTGGCATTTTGTAACAAACGGCACAAGAAATATGCTCTCTTAGATGAAATATGCTCTAATAGTTTTGCCGGATAGCCGTGGAGAAGCACCGTTCTCAGCTGCGAGGGCTGGCAGCGCCATGATCGGCTGCTGGGGCTCTTCTACCGCGAGCAGGAAGGCTGCTTCTTTATCTTCTTTTTGGGAGTTAGTGAGGAGATTATCTTCTCGCTGACGGAGAAAGATTATGATGGAATGGCAATCAGCGCTGACTTATTTAGGCCAATGTCTCCCCCCATTTTGAGAGGCTGAAAGGTAATTTGTTGCTGTACAAATGAGATTCAAACAGGCTTCAGTATTTTAATGAAACTGTATTTCCCCAAAGCATCAGCTAAACAGACTGAATGAACCGTACTGATAAGGGGAAATTACTAGAACTTTGAAAACAGAATATATTAAAATAAAAACTATATTTTAAATATAAAAATTGATCTCAATATTAAAATCTTAATGATTGTGATAATACTAAAATAACACTGATATCAGATGTATTACAACAGCAAACATTTTAGGCATTCTAGTTTTGAGAAAATATCCAGTATCATTTAGGTTTTTCCATTTTCTCTGAAGAAATCAAAATTTAGTTTGAGAACAAAACTGGCTTGTGAATCATAATGTGCTATGAACTGAATATAAATGAATTGTGAAAGCGTGCTAATCATGATCATCTTTTTTTATTTAATAAACTCCACAAACGCAAATATTCAAAAGAACTAAACAAAACCGATGACAGATCTCACATGCTTACAAACCAAACCCTCTCAAATGATGAGACATGAACAGCTACTGAACAGATCTACTCAACACAGAACACTGACTGATCAAACTCACAGAAGATCATGTGACGCTGCGTAGTGTTTGAACAAAACCACACCCCTGCTTACCCAGCATTCATTAACCTCAACAAGGGTGAATTCACAATTCAAAATCAGAGAAAGATATTTTGTGTAAAGAAAATAACACCCATTTTTAGATTTTTTTTGTATAGTATTTCCTTGACAATTAAGCATTGATTTTAAATTAAGAGGCAGCACAGCAAATACTATGATATATTAATACAAAACTTTTTTTTAAATTTAAATTTGATGAATCTTGACAACTGAATATTTATTACTGTAATTAAAGCACCACTGAAAATATTATAAAATACCCAGGAGTAAAACATGCAGGCGCACTAATGACAATTCTGTAAGAAAAATGTGCTTAATTTTCATTAAAATATCTTTAATGGTTCTAAACATTCCCTTCAGTGTCTTTAAACAAAATATCATTTATTTCTTGTGATTTTGGGGTTCAGGTTTTGTGAGATTCACCCCTACATAGACGAAATTTCACTTAAACATCATCAAATATCAGCTTGTCTGATCTGACTCTGACTCGTTCTTGAACATAAAAAGCAGGAGACACAAAAATCAATATCTGCTCAAAACAAGCCATTGAAATGCCATTAGCAGGAAGCTGGTGAAACGGCTCAGATGTGATTCAGACCGGATCTGTGATGAACACATTAGTGCTTATTCTAGAGCTCCTTTGAGTCACGCTCCGTTCATCTGTAAACAAGTTCACATACACAGACAACGCTTCCAAGAACAGACAGTTTACAAAAGCATGCAAGTGGATGAGGGAAAAAAAAAATCATGAAACTTATTAAGAACATGTCCAGCTCATCAAAACAAAAATGATGCATATATTTTAAACCATTAAGACTTCTTGCACTGACATTTAGACGACAGTTAAGCACGTTTTGACTCCAATTTGTCATTATTATTGTAATGCAACAAAAAAAACTCTCATTGCTGTAAAAAAAGACTATTTAAATCATAAAAATGTAAATGGTAATATATGTGCATCACAGTAATAGTTGTATCCATTTAACTTCTATTATGGAGTGTAATAAGAATTATGAAAAATAAAAGACCTTACATTAACGACACAGTGCAGGTTAAAATGTGCTTAAGTGTCCCAAAAGTCGTGGTCCTAAAAAAGGCTTTGTTATCTTTATGTAAAACAGTTTTTCTTTTTTGGTGGGTGAATGTATGGAGGCTTGTTTCTGCCACGGGATGAAAAAAATGAGAACGTAATTGCGACTTTTAAAAAAAATAAATAAAAAAATGTTGAGTTTATATCTCATAAATCAGACTTTGTATCTTGCAATTCTGAGAAGAAGAAAAAAGTCAGAATCGTTAGATATAAACTAGACTCTTTTCTCACAATTCCGCAAGTTTAGTTTTTATTTTTTAATCACATAATCGGAATATTTGCAATTCAGACTTTTTCGGAGTTGATTCGGAGTTTTATCTCGCAATGCAGTACGCGAAAAACGAAATGTTTTTGTATGTACAATACGAACTCAGAATTGTCCGGTACAATCTTGCAATTCTGAGGGGAAAAAGTCCTGATTATGAAATATAAATTCAGAATTACAAAATATATTCAGACTTTGTTTCTCACAATTCTGAATTTTTTTTTTTGCAATTCCAATTTGTCAGTTCAGAATCGCGCAATTCTGAAACAAAATCCTAATATATCTCAAAATCTCGCCATTCTTTCTCAGAATTGCAAGAAAGACATCTGAATTGTGTGATAGTCACAATTACCTTGTATTATTTGATTTAGGATCCAGTGGTGGAAACTGAGCATGTTTTGTGTGGTTGCTGGTCAAACAGATGATTCAGGATTCAGTGCCACTGTCTTGATGCTTCAGCCCCGAGAAGCAGTGCAAGATTCAGAGAAACCGAAGGAGAGCGCCTGCGGTGGGGGGGTTTGTGTTTCTGAGGGTCATTAGTGAGGATGTGTTGAGGAGAGCTGGGCTGATCTTCTGATTGGGATGCATGGAGTTTCTTCACAATATGTAAAGGCCAGTTCATGATTTGGCAGTTTGTGTTGTGAAGACGGATGCGGGTCAGTCGTTGATGAGAGCCAGGATCATGCTGCAAAACACAGCAGAGAAAATAACAAACCTCATTCACACACTCGACATTAACACTCCAGCTACTGTTACCAGCTCTTTAACATTTCATCTGAACACTGAAACACATGTGGATTCAGACTGAGAGTTCAGTTCTACACTGTGTGTGTGAGTTGCTGAAGTTTTGTTGAATGCAGTATGCAGGCGTGTGATCAACCGAGGTAAAAAAATAAAATAAAAATGTTTTTTTCACCCGCTCAATAAGACCATATAATAATAATAATTATTAATTAAATTCTAAAGTAATTACTATGAATAATTATTGTTAATATTCAAAATATTTTTTGATTACGATTTAAATAAAATGTCACAACGACGTAAAAATGGAGTATTTAATCAAAAATATAATCATTATTGTTAATCAAACTAATAATAAAAACATTAATAATTATTATTTAGTATTTAATATAGATTGATATTTACATTAAAAATAAATATATGAATAAAATAATAAATATACATTACTATTGCAATACTATTCTCCTGTAAAATAAAAACCGAGTTGGTCAAATAAAAGTATAATTACAATAAAAGTATGAATAATAATAAAGATTGTTGATAATGATAAAAACTAATCATTTGTAGTACTGTTAATTATATATACAATACACTGAATAAGTATAATAATATGATTCATATTAACAGTAGTAATTATTACTGTTATTGTAGCTAATAATAAACCACTGACAATAATAGTAATTATTATTACATTATTTTTCATTGTATTATTACTTTAAGAAATGTTGCTATTCCAATACTATTTTTAACTATGATTTAATCATATGAATTATTATTATCATTTTATTTTACAGAACAACTGTAAAACTTACAGTAAAGCTACAAATATCCGTCTTAATTTCTTTCCTTTTTAAATGTTCAATAATTCCTTTAGAAACAATGATGCTACCAGCTCCTTGTTGAGAAAGATAATGTAGCTCTTGAGCGATTAAGCTATTTAGTTGATAAAACTGCGGAGCAGGGCTAAAAAGTTTGTTCCTGGATGTCGTGAGTTCGGCCGCAGCGTGATCTGTGTGTGTGACTGAACTTAACACCAAACTGCTTCTGTTTCACACAAATGCTGGCACAGATGTGCATGTTCGGCTAGCACATTTGGGCGGCATTATGCTAATATTTCCACATAGTGATGTAGATATGTGGGGGCGTGTTAGAACGAGCCGTTTTAGGTAGGTGTGGCTGACTCTTAACTTTTATAAAGAATATCTCTTTGGATTTGAGACTTTAGTCTTTGCAACTTTACAGATCTTCTTTATGCACCAAGAGCTTGTAACACTCCAAAGAGAAAGAAAAACTCGAAATCGCATCATATGACCCCTTTAATACCAGATTCGGTTGATGTCAGCTGCATTTTCAAATGTATCAGTGACCCAAACGTCAGCCTCTTCCTGTTTAAGTGGACGCTTCTTGGCCAGAATAAGCTTCAGAGGCTGTGTGTGTTTTACCTGTACAGGTAGATGAAGAAGCAGAGGAGGTGGAAGCCCAGTTTGATCATGGCCTCCTTCATGTGGGACTTGAGCTGGCCTCTGTTGTGAATCTCTGTGGGATCGTACACTCCCATGTTCCCCATGGGAACCTTCACGTATCTGCTCACACACACCACCGACAGTTAGCTGCAGCGCTCCTCAGGTGTATATATGCAGTGAGTGAGGTGTGGTTGGGCTGAATCACCTGTAAACGTCCCAGGATGCCACAGGGAGGTTGAGCAGGAACACAAACCAGTGCATGGAGACCAGCATCAGGACCGTGGCCAGCGCCTGAGCGATCATCTCAGGAATGACCCACTGAACACAAACCACAGCATCACCGCCAGAACAAAACATCAGCTCATTTACAGTCAGATAGGAGCAGATATACAGAGCATTTCCAACGGTGTTTCTTTAAAGATCTGTCCTGAAAATGGAAACGTTCAAATAATAGCAATGCTGCTGTCAGATAATGAATTAAAAATCACGTTCCTGCTGCTTCCCTGTCCCTCACATTTCTGAGATTTCATTTCATCTGAAATGATGCACTGCCAGTCAAAACAGGAAGACTCTTCTGCTCACCAAGCCTGTATTGATTTGATCCAAAATACAGCAAAATCAGTAATAATGTGAAATATTTTTACTATTTAAAATAACTGCTTTCTATGTGAATATATGTTAAAATGTAATGTATTTCTGTGATGCGCAGCTGTATTTCCAGCATCATTCCTCCAGTCTTCAGTGTCACATGATCTTCAGAAATCTGTATAATATGCTGATCTGCTGCTCAAGAAACATTTCTGATTATTATTAACAATAACTGAAACAGTTTACATTTTCAGGATTTCTGGATGAATAAAAAGATCCAAAGACCAGCATTTATTTAGAAATCAGTACTTTTATTTATCATGGATGTGTTAAATTGATCAAAAGTGATGATAAAGAAATTTATAATGTTGCAAACGATTTCCATTTCAGATAAATGCTGTTCTTTTGTACTTTCTATTCAACAAAGAAACCTGAAAAAAATTCTACTCGGCTGTTTTCAACATGATAATAATAATTATGTTTCTTGAGCAGCATATTATACTGATTTCTGAAGATCATGTGATACTGAAGACTGGAGTAATGATGCTGAAAATACAGCTGCGCATCACAGAAATACATTACATTCTACAATATATTCACATGGAAAACTGCTATTTTAAATAGTAAAAATATTTCACAATTTTACTGTTTATGCTGTATTTTGAATCAAATATACAGGTGCATCTCAAATTAGAATGTCGTGGAAAAGTTCATTTATTTCAGTAATTCAACTCAAATTGTGAAACTCGCGTATTAAATAAATTCAATGGCAGCTGCTGCGCTCACTGGCGCACATCTTCACTCAGCTCCAGAGTTTAGGAAGGATACGAAATACACGGAGAGGAATATTAAAGCGCAGCAGTCGACGAGGGACGAAATAAACACAGCCGCCTCCATGTTTGCACTTCCGCGTTCGCCGCTTCCGGCTGCTTCCTTCTTCTCGCGCTGCTGAAGCGTCGGTGTCGAGTCACTAGCGCGCCACCTTCCGGAGGACCCGAGTCCTGCAACAACACGAGCAGCAGCTAGTTACTTCTAACGAAATCACGCAATTTAATTACAAAATAAATGTAATTGTAATCAGTTCCTGAGAAAAAGTCTGATTTTGTGCTGGCTGTGCTTTAAAATTAAATGATCGCAATCTTTTGATGATTTGGAAAGGTTTGAGTACAGCAAGGTTAACTCTGCCTGCTTTACATGCTTGAAAAGGATTAAGAGTTAAAGACATTTGGAAAAGTAAATAAATGTAATCAGTTACGTTACTTTGACATAGTAATTGAAATACACTACTTATTACATTTTTAGATATATATTTTAGACCTGTAAACTATTTCCAAAGTAACCTTCCCAACACTGCTCACACAAGATAATGCTCTTTTATGGCTTGAATGAAAAACACAACACTTAAAATGTAAAAAGTTAAATCATAGTAGCGTCAAAAACATATACCGTTAAAATGAACAAACAAAGGCAAAACAGTTGTTTAAATAATTTGCCTTGAATTGGTTTAAACCTGCCATACACGAAAGCCAACTTTTTTTTTTTGCTCGCATAAAGATGATCAATCCAAACATTTATAATAAACACCGTTTTAATCATTCTAAATTATGGATAGTTTTAGACATTCATTTTTTTATTTTCATTGTGGTACCAAAACGATCTATTTGAAAATAGCTATTTATTTGACACATTTTAATTATTGCGTTACTCCATAAAAAAGTAACTAATTACATTACTAAGTTACTTTTTAAAAGTAATGCATTACAATATTGCGTTACGCCATAAAAAAGTAACTAATTACGTTTCTAAGTTACTTTTTTAAAGTAATGCGTTACACTATTGTGTTACTCCATAAAAATACTAAGTTTCTTTTAAAAGTAATGCGTTACAATATTGTGTTACTCCATAAAAATACTAAGTTACTTTTAAAAGTAATGCGTTATAATATTGCGTTACTCCATAAAAAAGTAACTAATCACATTACTAAGTTACTTTTTAAAGTAATGCGTTACAATATTGTGTTACTCCATAAAAATACTAAGTTACTTTTAAAAGTAATGCGTTATAATATTGCGTTACTCCATAAAAAAGTAACTAATCACATTACTAAGTTACTTTTTAAAGTAATGCGTTACAATATTGTGTTACTCCATAAAAAAAGTAACTATTTGCGTTACTAAGTTACTTTTTAAAGCAATGTGTTACAATATTGCGTTACTCCATAAAAAATGTAACTAATTACGTTACTAAGTTGCTTTTTAAAGTAATGCGTTACTCCATAAAAAAGTAACTAATTACGTTACGATGTAACTTTTTAAAGCAATGTGTTACAACATTGTGTTACTCCATAAAAAAGTAACTATTTGCGTTACTAAGTTACTTTTTAAAGCAATGTGTTACAATATTGCGTTACTCCATAAAAAATGTAACTAATTACGTTACTAAGTTGCTTTTTAAAGTAATGCGTTACTCCATAAAAAAGTAACTAATTACGTTACGATGTAACTTTTTAAAGCAATGTGTTACAACGCAGAAGAAGACATTTCAACACACTTCAGCAGTAACACAAATGTTTGTCTAGAGTAATTTGTGCTTATTAGTACGCTTGAACTGGATCATCGAAGGTCAGAAGCAAAGACATTGGTTAATAGAATGGGATTAAATACATAAAGCATATTTGTGTTGTTTAACATTTAATTATTATAGGTTTGCGTCATATTCTGAGTTGCATTATTTTTATTCATTTTGAGGAATACTGAATCTGTGTTTTTTATTGTGAGTAAGATGAATTAATGCATATTCATATTTATTTTAGAACTACAGTAACATCTTCTGATTTCTCTCAACAAGGGGACAGGAGAGCTGCCAATCAATAAATTGGAAAAAAGAAAAGTAACTTGCGTTACTTATTTGAAAAAGTAACTCAGATATTCTCTTGTAAATTAAAAAGTAATGCGCTACTTTACTAGTTACTTGAAAAAAGTAATCTGATTCCGTAACTCGCGTTACCTGTAATGCGTTACCCACAACACTGCTGAGCAGATTATTGCTGAAGTGAAAGTACTTCAGATTATGAAAGTGTAAAAAGGTATAAAAGTTTACAGTAAATTTATTGTTCTAAAATTACAGTTTTTTGACCAAATGTAAAAAATTTGCCATTGTGAATAAGTTTGAAAACATTTGATATCTACATGCACTTGAAGGGTTATTGGCTCTTTGTGTCTTCTGTGTGAGAACGGGGCTTTGCTCACAGACTCCCTCTCCTCCGTGCAGGATCTGGGAGGCTCTCACAGATAACTATGGCAGTGTGATGCCGGTGGACTGGAGTCAGTCTAAAGCTCGCTCACTTCACCTCTCAGCGCTGAGCATTGAGGACAGACCGGTGAGTCTCAGTCTCGAGCCTGTGTCCGCTGATGGTGACAGCATTCAGCCCCGCAGTAACTCTTCCTCTGTCTCGGTCCTTCAGCGGATGGAGAGTGTGAACCTGGACCTGTCTGATGATGAGGACCTGAGGGAGCAGATGGACATGCACTCCATCATCGTGTCCTGCATCAATGAGGAGCCGCTGCTCACTGCTGAACAGGTGAGGACCCAACCTCAGTCCTCACAAACAATCAACGAGCTGTACGATCAAAAGAACCAGAAAACAATGAACCGCTTTGGCCAAGCAAATACTGACCCCAGACCTTTGAACTGTATCATTCATACAGCGCCTTTCCATAGCTCAGGGACACTTTACTTTTGAGAAATGAACATCAATTGAATATTACAAACAAACATTAGAATAGTACAAGAAAAATACATGAATACTTTTATTTCTTTTAATACTTTTATTTAGCAAGGACGCAAAGTGACAGTAAAAACATTAATGATGTTTCAAAAGATTTCAAATAATTGTTCTTTTGAACTTTCTATTCCTCAAAGAATTCTGGGGGAGGGGGGATGTTACATTTTTTATAAATTGCTTGTAAGTTGTGTACGTTTTGCGAATTAGACATGCTTTTTGATTGTTGAAATTAAATTCATCCATTAAAAATGGAATCGAGAAAAAATTTAATTTTGAAAATTTAGGTAATTTTTATTTTTATGCCAGAATAAAAAATAAAAAGGTAATTGCGACTCTTTATCTCACAATTAGTTAGATAACTCTTGAGATGTAAACTATAAACAAAGTCTGAATAGTGAGAGAGAAATTCACAATTACCTTCTTTATTCCATAAATAATAAAACACAATCTGGGAAAAAAAATAAAACTAATTTCCCTAAAAGTATCACGGTTTCCAGAAAAATTATGAAAAACCTGAAATAAAATTAAATTAAAGGAGACATATTATGCCCCTTTTTACAATATGTAATAAAAGTCTCTGGTGTCCCCAGAATGTGTCTGTGAAGTTTCAGCTCAAAATACTCTACAGATCATTTAGAAAATGCCTATTTTGAGTGGAAGCAGAGACATGCTGTTTTTCGGGCCTGTCTCTTTAAATGCAAATGAGCAGCTGCTCCCCGCTCCCTTTTCCCAGCTTTTCCAGCTTTTGAGCTGCGCCATTACAGCTCATACCTGCTAAAAACAGCTGTTTTGGTTATGATTATCATGGTTATCACGCTGAAATCATGCGTTTTAAACCATATTAGTTTAAACTTCTGATATAGGGTTTTCTGAGCGCACACATCCGAAGCACACGCACAGAAAGCGGCTGTCACAGCATGCGAGGATTAAACTAAGTTCTCATTCACACACAAGTTTACGTTAAAAACACACACGAGTTACAAAAACAGTGGGTTATGTCTGTGAAGGTAAACAGCTGGGAAATAAATCGCATGTTTATTTCAGATCTGTGTGGCAGCAGCAATATACAGTAAATAAATCAATAAATCCACTGCTCTCTTGTCTCTGAGGCTGGGACTGTAAACAGTGTTCTGTGCTCGTCTCTGCAGCCAAAGACAGAACAGTTAGCATGCTTTGCTCAAACTTTCGCCGTGGCATTACACCATTGTCGCTTGCGAAAATACAGTAATGACGCCATTGGTGTAAACTTACAGATTAAGGGGCGGTGATATTATAATGAGATCCCTTTGCCACGTCACCAAGTGAGCGAAATCAGATGCGCTGGTTTTTTTCAGACGCTTGCAGAAAAAGGCGTACCAAAACAAAGTTACTGGGTTAATCTTTTTCACGTTTCCTTGGTTGGTAGATGCACCGGGGACCTGATTATAGCACTTAAAACCTGGAAAAGTCAGATTTTCGTGATATGTCACCTTTAAATAAAATGATGAAACTTATTTTAAAGACTTGAGTAATGGATACTGAAAATTCTGCTTTGCTATACATCACATTTGAAATGATATTCATATACAGTTATTTTAAATTGCAATAATATTTCACAATTTAACTTTTTTTTTACTGTGTTTTTGATCAAATCTGAATGCATCTTTAGGTGATTGAGGAGCTAGAGGAGCTCATGCAGGACTCCCCAGAGATAGAATCGGCGCAGATCGCTCCACACTCAGACCTCTCGCTCATCTCTCAGAAGACGCAGAGGTCTCACAGCAGCCAGATCTCCGAGGAGCGTGAGTACGTCCCTCTGGAGGTCAGATGTAGGGCTGTGGAGGCGTGTCTGAGGTGTGCTCTCTGTGCAGGAGTGAGGCTGATGTCTGCGCTGGAGCTGAACGACGAGCTGGAGGACGTGGAGACGGCCATACGCAGGTATTCAGAGGAGCTGATCCAGCAGCTGGCCATCAGAGATGAGCTGGAGTTTGAGAAGGAGGTGAAGAACAGCTTCATCGCGGTTCTCATAGATGTACAGAACCGGCAGAAGGTCCACCGAGAGATGTTGAAAAAGAAGAGGAAAGTGAAGAGCGCGTCTGCATCAGAGAGGCTGCCGTCTTCTGTGAGTCGCTAGATTGGGACGTTTAGCAGAAGTATTTGTGTTTTTAAACACAAATAAGTATAGTGCTGTCAAATGATTAATCGCGATTAATCGCATCCATGTTTATATATTAAATATATTTATATATAATATAAATTATATGAATATAAATATAAATATATACATGTAAATACAGGTAAATATTTTCAAAATATATGCTGTATGTGTGTGTCTTTATATATACAGAATAAATATACACAGTACACACACATGTATTTATGTAAACACATATTTTTATTTTGCATGCGATTAATCGCGATTAATCATTTGATAGCACTAGTTTTTTGTCTTGAGCTCGGTCAAAATTGACCCTGTTTGTTTTCTTAAGGCAAGTCACACATTGCTTTTTCATGCACTGGTCACTTTTGAGATTTTTGCTTTCAGACAAGTGGAAAGAAAACATCCAAAATACACTTTTAAAGAGATAATTCATTCCAAAAACGAAAATTCTGTCATCATTTACTCTCCCTCAAGTTGTTCCAAACCCGTATGAATTTTCTTTCTTTTGTTGAATATTTAAGATATTTTGAAGAATGTTGGTAGCCAAACAGTTTCTGGTCCCCAATGACTTCCATAATATTTTTTTCCAAATTATGGAAGTGAATAGGGACCATCATCTGTTTGGTGAGTAAATGTTGACCGAATGTTCATTTGTGGGTGAACTATTCTTGGGCGAAGTGTTTATCTTATTGAACAATTTATGTGTTTATCTTATTGAACAAATTATTTATCAATTTGCATTAGGGCTGCACGATTAATCGAATGCGATTGTCAAGCGCATTTTGATAGTAAAGCCGGTTCTGTAATCAGCAGGAAATCATCATCACGTGCTTTCAGATGGAGCAGAATTTACTACACAGAGCCGTAGTTCACTGACAAGTTACGCAAAAAAAATCGCAGACAATTTTATTACGCGATTCTGAAATCGAAGAAATCGTTCGCGATAATGAGCTGTTTGCACAGCTTCTCAGTGAACTACGGCTCTGTGAAGTAAATGCTGCTTCATCTGAAAGCATGTGAAAATACCACATTTAATAACATATTTTTACTCCAAACTCACTTCATAACGTCAGTCGAGTGTTTGAAATAAATCCTTCTGTGAGATGATGTGGCTTCTTACACAGAATAAGGCACGCAACATATTTCATAGTATTTATGCAGTGTTAAAGGCATTGCATTGGAGTTTCAGTGCGAGAGCGCCCTCTGGCCTTCGGATGGAGATTTACTGCTGATCACAGAACCGTGCTTCACTGAAAGATACACATGACAATCACAGCTTCTGTCGAATCGCGATCTCGATTCCATTTTGATTTATCGTGCAGCCCTAATTTGCATCCAGATATTTGAATTACAAAGCAGATCTTTAAAGGCCGTTTGAGTTGTTTCTCCTTTTCAGTAGCACTTAACACCAGTTTTTACAGTTTTATTCCTATATAGATTTGGTTTGTTCATATATCATTTACATGATTTATACATTTTATTTCTAAAAACATGTTGATTTTCGGATTTATAGAGTTATAAAATGAGAAAATCTCTTTTTATGACTCCATGAATTAGAAAATATTGTCAAAATTTTTCCAAAATCCCCTCTGTAAAAACATAACTCTAATATGTCAGCAAAATAAAAGAGGATTTTTTTTAACCTGGCTTTATCCAGATTTCTGTTCAGGTAATGTATGTAAATGAGTGCGTATTTAAATATATAGTGCCTGATTTGCATATTTAAACCTATCATTTCAGAAATCTTGTAATAAAAATGTTTGCAATTTGAGAAAATCAAGTCCCATTTATTATTTTATTTTATTATTATTTTATTTTTTGATTTTTCAAAAAGCCCCACTTGGAAATATGTCAAACTATTGTAGTTGAGTCGTTCATAACTTCATGCAGACTTTAAAGGGTTAGTTCAAACCCATAAGACTTATCTAGAGAACACGAGAGAAGACATTTTTAATATTTTCTTATAATTTCTCATCCACTCATTAAAGCTCATGCAAGCAAAATTGTCAAGTTGCATCAAAACATAGAAAATGTAAGGCACGAATCAAGCAGTTTAATCCAAGTCCTCTGAACAGATTTAATTGAGGTTTTCATTCACATATAAACATCAACACACATACATAGAGCTCATCAAAAATGGTAAAGAATCTCAACCGCGCTTGAGCATGTTTGAGCTTTAGTTTACCATACTGTATTTGATGAGCTCTACGGATGTGTGTTGTTCAGTGTTTAAATGCTGATGCCCATCACAACCCAAACCCACTGTGACAAAATCCAATCACAAGTGGCTGCTGGTCTGGAAACACATCTTTTCCAGGTTTTTGACGAGCTCTTTCTTCTTCCTCAGATACCTCTTGCTGTAGCTGATGTGATTTCTCTTTCATTCTGTTCTTTCTGTCCCGCTCTCTCTCTTCTGTTCTGTGCCTGTAGCGCTTCAGCATGGAGGGAATCTCTTCTGCCATTCAAAACGGCTTTCGCCACACTTTTGGCAATGTGCGCGGGGAGAAACAGGTGCCTATATCTCTGGCTTTCTCTTTTCTGCTCTTCTGGGAGTGTCGAATCTGCTCCTAAAATTCACATCTAATAGTATATGCAGAAACCTTGCCAGCTGGATACCACTTATCTTTTTGGCCATTATAGACGTACTGTTAATCAGGTTACTTAGTTGTACTTCATGTAAATGTATCTGTTCAGGTTTAATGTGGCCACCCTAAAAGAGATCTTACATTGTATATATATATATATAGATCTTCATTGTTGTTGCATCACAAAATACTACCGTGATTGTAGAAATGTATATAAAGAGATTGTACATTTAAAAAAAGTTCTAAGTAGATTTTCCAAGACTGTGCAGATGTTTTGAGACCGATCCCATGTCTGTCTGGCATGTTCAACCCCTCTCATCTGTGCTTTTATTCAGTATGTAACAACAGTCATCCCTTACGAGAGAAAAGACGGACCACCGTCACTCCAAGACCTTCAGATTTTTACCAAAAGTGAGACAAAGCGCTTCTATTTAACAGGAATACCCTGTTTTTTTCTGCTGCTGGTTGTTAGTAGCATGCACGTACTTTAAATCATGACATGTGCTTTCCTACAGTTTTAGAAGCCATGAGAGATGACAGCGATAAAGTCCCAAGCCTCCTCACAGACTACATCCTCAAAGGTAACAGCAGCACAACGAACCGAATGCATACTATTTAAGAATCGAGCGCTGCAGTGATGACATTGTTTTGTAGGCCAAACCCTAAGTTCACATCACGCTGATTCACCCGACAAAACCCAGTGGGATTTTGGAATATTGCAGTAAATAAGATCTGTGACTAACAAAAGTTAATGATTCTTACATGTTTAGTTCATCATGATAATCTTCACAAATGAATGCAACTTTGATGAATTTTAAAACCTTAATACAGTCAGCAGAAGTAAAAAGCTAAACATAGGCTATAAACCAACCACTATTGGTCACATGACTTCAGCGTCACCACCATTAGTCTTTCTGTCTTTATTTTAAATAAAATATTTTTCCTGAAAGTTGGAGTTAGAATAGTTTAGAGTGTGACAACAAACACAATGAGGCTGTGAAAGCGACTAGAGTTGATCTGTTTACTGTGATTAATTTAAAGGGATAGTTCACCCAAAAATGAAAATGTGATGTTTATCTGCTTACCACAGGGCATCCAAGATGTAGGTGACTTTGTTTCTTCAGTAGAACACAAATTATGATTTTTAACTCCAGCTTTTGCAGTCTATCAGTCGTATAATGCATAGCAATGGTAACAAAATCTATGAGAGTAAAAAAAACATGCACAGACAAATCCAAATTAAACCCTGCGGCTCGTGACGACACATTGATGTCCTAAGACACGAAACGATCGGTTTGTGCCAGAAACCGAACAGTATTTATATCATTTTTTACCTCTAATACACCACTATGTCCAACTGTCTTTGGGCGCGCGCAGGCATCCGGTGCGTGAGGTGTGTACGCGCTCTGGCGTAGTTTACGTTAATGGCTGTGTTGATATCCAGCTGAAGAGCAATCAAGCATAACTTCAGGCGAGCAGGCTCAGAAGTTGGGAATATGTGGAAAGTCACCACTCCCGAATGAGTTCGCGCTAGAGAACGTAATCTTTTAGTTTTAAGTTGGTTTGAACAATCCGGATAAGTGCAAGTAAGTACCATTTTGATTAGCCGTCGTACCTACAATGACTGTGCACTGTGTGAACAATGAGTGACGTATACGCGCGAGAGATCACTTCCGGCGCTTGTGTAAACTACGCCAGAGCACGTACACACCTCACGCACCGGATGCCGTGTGCACGCTCAAAGACAGTTGGACATAGTGCTGTATTAGAGGTAAAAAATGATATAAATACTGTTCGGTTTCTCGCACAAACCGGTCGTTTCGTGTCTTAGGACATCAATGTGTCGTCACGAGCCGCAGGGTTTAATTTGGATTTGTCTGTGCATGTTTTTTTTACTCTCATAGATTTTGTTACCATTGCCATGCATTATACGACTGATAGAGTGCAACGGTTAAAGTTAAAAATCATCATTTGTGTTCTACAGAAGAAACAAAGTCACCTACATCTTGGATGCCCTGGGGGTAAGCAGATGAACATAAACTTTTCATTTTTGGGTGAACTATCCCTTTAAGGCATTAAACACAAAAAAAACAAAAAAACATCATCTCTGCAGCACTATTTTGGCGTTCTTTCAGTTAATGAGTTTGAATTGAAATCGAATTGATCACAAGGAACAGGATGTTGAATTGGATTGGCAGAAATAAATTTTAATTTTAAGAAATGTGAGAAGTTTTATTAGTTCAATGCAAGTTTTACAACACGCCATACGTGTGATAGTGCCATACACTGTATTCAGATAACTTTATTAACATCAGAATGCTAAATATATAACAGAAAATCCCACAGTGCATTAATTGTGTGAAGGTGTCCCTGTACCGGTGAGATATAACTATGGATATAATGTCAGCTCTGCAATTATTGGAGTTTTTCACGAAAGAGAGCAAAAATTAAATTAAATTACATTATTTCTGTAGATTTTTCGTGGTTCCACCACAGGACAAATAATAGTAACGTAATTATGACTTTTAATCTCACAATTCTAACTTTCATTCTTAAAAATTAGTGAGTTTAGGCTTTCTCGCAGTTCAAAGGTTTTTTTCTCCGAATTGTGAGATGCAAACGCGCAATCGCACGTTTAAAAGTCGAAATTGCGAGAGACAGAGTTGCATTTGTTAATTGTTGATGTTAGCACAATTGAGTTTACAACTCAAAATTGCGAGATATAACTTAAAATTCGGAGAAAAAAGTCAGAATTGCGAGATGTTAACTCACAACTATGAGTTTATAACTTTCGATCGCAAGACATAAACTCGCAATTCTGAGATGTTAAAGAAAGAAAGTCAGCATTGTGAGATGAAATGTCGTTTTTTTTATTCCATAGCGGAAACTTTATGGATATATATCGCTAAATTTAGAGATTTGACAGATTACAATTCTGCATCCTGTTTGCTCTCAATTTAATTCTGAATGACAGAACGCTGGTAATAAATAGTGATCGTGTTGTACTGTTTGCAAAGGCAAACTTCACTGACACCCTAAATAATCATCATGAAAAATCCCCTTAATGTAGAATTGTTTTGCTCTGCTCACATTTAAGCTGTTCGCTGCATGCATGGCATCTTCTCTTCTGTTGCTGTGAGGTTTGTAAGAGGTGTAGTTAATGAGTAATATGATGAGCATTTAGATCACCCTGTGCCTGTGTTTGCTATATAATGTGTCTCCCTGCCATTACTATAGCAACAGATAGCATTCACTGCTGAGTGATTCGGCTTAGTCTCTTTTTAGTGGCCCAACACATGTCTAAGGAAAAGAATTGTGAATTCTGTTATTATTTACTCACCCTCATGTAATGTGTATGACTTGTATATGCACTACTGTTCATAAGAAGTCTCTTCTTCTCACCAAGGCTGCATTTTTAAAATCAAAAATACAGTAATATTGTGAAGTATTATTAGTACTATTTAAAATAACTCTATTCTGTGTTACTATATTGTAAATGTAATTTATAGCTGTGATGTAAAGATGAAGTTTCAGCATCAATTCAGCTTTGATCACAGCAATCAATTACATTTTAACATAAAATATTCACATAGAAAACAGCTATTTTAAATTGTACGAATATTTCACAATATTACTGTTTTTACTGCATTCTTAATCAAGTAAATGCAGCCTTCTTTCAAAAACATTTTATTCCAGTTATTCTAAACTTTCAACCAGTAATGTCGAAGGAGCATTTCTGAAGACTCCATGCAAAAGTTCAACAGCAAAAGCTTTTTTTTTTTCACAAATTAAGATATTTTTAATGGAATCTGAGAGCTCTCTGACCCTCCCATAGACAGCAATGTAATTATCACGATTAAGGTCCAGAAACGTTGCAAGGACATTGGTAAAATAATCCATGTGACATCAGGGGTTCAACCGTAATTTTACGAAGCTATGAGAATACTTTTTGTGCACAAAAGAAAAAAAATAACGATTTTATTCAACAATTCGTCTCCTCCCTGGTGCCATTTTGGAGAGTATCCACTGAATGCAAACAGCGTATGATATTCTGTGTCAGCTGCGTCACGCAAATAGTTTTTCTACAGTGTTTACGCTTTGATTTGAACGAAAACAACGTATACGTGTGGTGCGGCTGACACAGAACAGCATATGCTGTTTACGTCCAGCTGATACTCTCCAAAATGGCACCAGGGTGACGCGGAGGAGACGAATTGTTGAATAAAGTTGTTATTTTTGGACGTTTCTGGACCTTGATCGTGGTAATTACTTAGCTGTCTATGGGAGGGTCAGAATGAATCAAAAATATCTTAATTTGTGTTCTGAAGATGAACGAAGGTCTTACGGGTTTAGAACGACACGAGGGTGAGTAATTAATGACAGAATTTTCATTTTTGGGTGAACTATCCCTTTAAGACTCTTCAGAAAATCTCCTTTAGTTTCTCCCTTTACTGTAACATAAGCAGACACTCATCTGATGATTTTGATCATGATTTCTCTTTTACAGTGCTCTGTCCTACCTAGAGAGAGACTCGTCTCTGCAGCGTTCCTGGAGGGAGTTACTCACTGTGTTCCTCAGATTTCTCACTGCATGATGTGTTCGACTTCAGCTGCAGGACTCTGAGTTCTTCTGTACTGATGTGATGGTCTGTATTTTGCATGTTTACCGCACATGGCAGTTTGCAGTGTGCAGTGTTTGTAGGTTTGTGTGTTCAGTGACTGGAGGAAAAAATCCAGATCTGGACTGTAGGACTTGTCTCAGTGTAAATGTCCACTTTATTTTGCAGCTTAGTAAGGTCATTTCTGTGAATGTGTGAGACTTCTGATTCATTAGGTAAATACTGTATATATAAGAATAACAACATGCAGTAAACAGTAAAACTATTTGCACTTCAATCCAGTGTATTTAAGAGTGTGATAATAAATTTAAATAATATGATAACAAATACCAGTTTGAAATCAAGCATCATACTAGACCGCTTTAAGGGCTAAAATAGCAGGACATGAATGATACAGGAAGCCTCACACATTCAAGTTATAAATGGCTGCATCCGTGCCTACAGTAAAAATAAGGTGGACAGTATTAATGTACTGATGCAGCGCGAGTCCCGTCAGAGAGAGATGTGGGTTAGTAAAGTTATTACCATCCCATGGTAAGCAGCAGTTTATCCACGTACTGTATGATCTAAATCAGTGGTTCTCAACTGGTGGGTCACAACCTCAAAATTTATCTGCAGGCCTGTTCTAATAAATACTAAATAATAACAGTAATAGTATAAATCAATAAAAGTAATTAAAATGGCATACAAATAATGTAACTTAGACACACTATATGTGACACTTTTGTCATATTGCTCATATCATACTAATAATTTGACATTGTTGACACTATATATATATATATATATATATATATATATACAGGTCTTCACAAGGTTTTCACACACTGTTGCTGGTATTTTGGCCCATTCCTCCATGCAGATCTCCTCTAGAGCAGTAATGTTTTGGGGCTGTCGCTGGGCAACACGGATTTTCAACTCCCTCCAAAGATTTTCTATGGGGTTGAGATCTGGAGACTGGCTAGGCCACTCCAGGACCTTGAAATGCTTCTTACGAAGCCCCTCCTTCGTTGCCCGGCGGTGTGTTTGGGATCATTAGTCTCATAGTTGAGGTATACATATGATGAAAATTACAGGCCTCTCTCATCTTTTTAAGTGGGAGAACTTGCACAATTGGTGGCTGACTAAATACTTTTTTGCCCCACTGTATATACGTATATACACACAGTACAGGTGCATCTCAAAAAATAGAATATCGTGAAACAGTTCCTTTTTTGTGTAACTTAAAAAAGTGAAACTTTCATATATTCTAGATTCATTACATGTAAAGTAAAACATTTCAAAAGTTGGACGTTTTGATTAGAGCTTGCAGCTCATGAAAGTCAAAAATCCAGTATCTACAATATTAGAATATTTCTTAAGATCAATAAAAAAAACAGAAAAGTTCATTTCTGCACTCAATACTTGGTGGGGGCTCCTTCAGCAAAAACTCCAGCATCAGTGAGGAGTGAATGGAAGCGATCCGCCTGTGGCTCTGCTCAGGCACTATTGAGTCTTCAGATCGGATCCACTGTTTCTCATCTTTCTCTTGAAAATATCCCATAGACTCCATATGGGCTTCAGGTCAGGCATGTTGGCTGGCCAATCACGCACAGTAATATCATGGTCAGCAGACCACTTGGAAGTGGTTTTGCACTGTGGGCAGGTCCTGGTCCACTGCTAAGTCCTTCTGGAAAAGGAAATCAGCATCTCCATAAAGCTTGTCAGCAGATGGAACCATGAAGTGCTCCAAAATCTCCTGGTAGATGGCTGCATTGACTTTGGACTTGATAAAACACAATGGACTGACACCAGCAGACCCCAAATCATCATCATTGACTTGGTCTGAATACTTTCCGTACCCACTGTATATTTAATGTAAATAGAAACCTGTATAAAAATCTCTAATTAATTTACATTATATTACATCATATTACAGTGCCACTATTGAGCTTCAGCTCGTCTGTATTGTTGGATCGACTGTTTCTCATCTTTCTCTTGAAAATATCCCATAGACTCCATATGGGCTTCAGGTCAGGCATGTTGGCTGGCCAATCACGCACAGTAATATCATGGTCAGCAGACCACTTGGAAGTGGTTTTGCACTGTGGGCAGGTGCTAATTCCTTCTGGAAAAGGAAATCAGCATCTCCATAAAGCTTGTCAGCAGATGGAACCATGAAGTGCTCCAAAATCTCCTGGTAGATGGCTGCATTGACTTTAGACTTGATAAAACACAATGGACCGACACCATCAGACCCCAAATCATCATCATTGACTTCGGAAACTTCACACTGGACTTCAAGCAGCTTGGATTCTGTGCC
>NW_015505437.1:1265943-1282911 GCF_001515645.1 Sinocyclocheilus grahami | reverse complement strand
ATCTTTCTCTTGAAAATATCCCATAGACTCCATATGGGCTTCAGGTCAGGCATGTTGGCTGGCCAATCACGCACAGTAATATCATGGTCAGCAGACCACTTGGAAGTGGTTTTGCACTGTGGGCCACTGCTAAGTCCTTCTGGAAAAGGAAATCAGCATCTCCATAAAGCTTGTCAGCAGATGGAACCATGAAGTGCTCCAAAATCTCCTGGTAGATGGCTGCATTGACTTTGGACTTGATAAAACACAATGGACTGACACCAGCAGACCCCAAATCATCATCATTGACTTCGGAACTTCACACTGGACTTCAAGCAGCTTGGATTCTGTGCCTCTCCAGTCTTCCTCCAGACTCCAGACCTTGATTTCCAAATGAAATGCAAAATGTACTTTTACCTGAAAAGAGGACTTTGGAGCACAGAGCAACAGTCCAGTTGTTTTTCTCCTTAGCCCAGGTAAGATGCTTCTGATGTTGTTTCTGTTTCAGAAGTGGCTTGGGAGCTCTTTTCCTGAAGGCGTCTGAGCGTGGAGACTCTTGATGCACTGACTCCAGCTTCAGTCCACTCCTTCTGAAGCTCTCCCAAGTGTTTGAATCTGCTTTACTTGACAGTATTCTCAAGGTTGCGGTCATCCCTGTTGCTTGTGCACCTTTTCCTTCCCAATTTCTTCCTTCCAGTCAACTTTGCATTTAATATGCTTTGATACAGCACTCTGTGAACAGCCACTCTTTCAGTAATGAGCTTCTGTGACTTACTCTCTTTGTGGAGGGTGTCAATGATTGCCTTCTGGACCATTGCCAAGTCAGCAGTCTTCCACATTATTGTGGTTTCAAAGAACAAGAGATACCCAGAATTTGTACTGTAGGGATGCTCATTTAATGAAACTCAAATGTAAATATTCTAATATTTTGAGATACTGGATTTTTGACTTACATGAGCTGTAAGCTCTAATCATCAAAATGAACACAAAAAAACTTTTGAAATATTTTACTTTACATGTAATGAATCTAGAATATATAAAAGTTTCACTTTTTGAAACAAGTTACAAAAAAAAAGAACTTTTTCTATATATATGTGTGCGTGTGTTAAATCTTCTCTCTAATCATGTCTTGAACATTGAGAGGGAGCAATTTAATTTTTATAATAAAGCATGAAAAAATAGAATATGTGAATTATGGGTCTAATTCTAGTTGTTCAGTTTGAACTATTTGTAAATAATATTTTAAACACATGCACTATTATTTGTATGCCTAATATGTTGGAAACACAACGTTTCTTGTCTCGTCACATTCAGTTAGGAAGTACATTAAACATGTAAATGATACCATATTTTCAATTCAAAATGGCCATATTTACAAAAAAAAAAGTTGAGTAGATGGATATTACTGTTGTTTAACATTTCTATCGTAAAACAGTTAAAATATTAAATGTTTGGTACCTCTCTGCTTCTGTGAACTGTTAGGCCCCGCCTACTTTTATTTGATTGGTCATCGCAGTCATTTTAAAAACTTTTTGTCATCCTAACAACAAACAGAGCACAGTGTAATGGAGAGCAGCAGATCAGTGCAAGAATTTACATTATTAGGGTGACAATTTGGCCATTTCTAATCACTGGGGAGGACTTACCGTCTTTGGTGGTTACAGTCCTGGTCCTGAAGCAAACCCAGCTGAGAAGCACTGATGTAAAGCATGCTGTATTACTGTCATCTCATCATGGGGTGTTGTAGTTCCAATCCTAAGGATTGATTAGTTGGCCTGTAACGTGTGCACTTACTGTTCTTTTAAACGTGTGTTGTTTTGCTCAGATTGATTGAACTCCAGTGAGTGAATCAGCTGATAATGCCTTACATAACTAAACATCTATTCACTCGCATCCAACTGAGCTTTACTCCAGTGATTTTGCTGTTACGGTTGTGTGTTTGAATCTATGCACGGAACTGACCAGCCATCCGGCCTGAGTGAAACAGATCGGAGCGTATCTTCATGACTTGAGACACATTGAGCCTTAAACAAATGAATAAATCTACATGCTGGTGAGATTGTGTTTGAATGTACGATCTGCTTGTGTGTCTGTTAAATGAATCGTTCACCCAGGACTCAGGACTCAGGCTATCCAAGATGTAGCTGAGTTTGTTTCTTCATCAGATTTGGAGAAATGTGTCATTGCATCACTTGCTCAGCAATGGATCCTCTGCAGTGAATGGGTGCCATCAGAATGAGAGTCCAAACAGCTGATAAAAACATCTCAATAATCCACAAGTAATCCACACCACTCCAGTCCATCAGTTAATTCAATCCAGTTCAAGTTTATTTGTATAGCGCTTTTCACGATACAAATCGTTGCAAAGCAGCTTTACAGGAAATTCCGTTTCTACAATATATTTAGTAGTAGCTTATCAGTGGTGACTATGTCAAGTGTCAGAAATGTTTGGTAAAAATCACAGCAATGATTATATGTTGCAATCAAACTTATAGCAAAATTTGGTAGTTCTGTATGTTATTTCAGGGTTGGCATCATCTCTTCTCAGGTGTTTGGTCATCTCAGATCTTTTAAGGGTTGGATCCAGACTGAAGCTTGTGTAATTAATGTCTTGAGAAGACAAAAGCTGCATGTTTGTAAGAAACAAAACTATCGTTAAGCCGTTTTAACTTCAAACTGTTGCTTCTGGCCAAAATCCTCTATCCATAGTATTGCTTTCTCCAGTGAACAAATCTATTCTGATGGCACCCATTCACTGCAGAGGATCCATTGGTGAGCAAGTGATGGAATGACACATTTCTCCAAATCTGCTCCCATCTTGGCTCTCCTGAGGGTGATTTTTGGGTGAGCTATTCTTTAAACTGGTCTCATAACAAGACATAGTAATTAGCTGGACAGCAATCAGTTAGTTATTTCAGAGGTTTAGTTTGTTCTTTGTTAACAATGAACGGTGACTAATAATGTGTCTAACAGTTTTGTATATGTATAAATTATGACAATTTATGTTTCTTACTTTTCTTGATACTTTTCAAAGCAAAAATTAAAATATATATTTAAAAAATCTTGCTCTATTTCTCATTCTTTTTTGCTTTAAAGGAGACATATTATGCCCCTTTTTTTTACAATATGTAATATAAGTCTCTGGTGTCCCCAGAATGTGTCTGTGAAGTTTCAGCTCAAAATACTCCACAGATCTTTTATTATATCATTTTGAAAATGCCTATTTTGAGTGGAAGCAGAAACAAGCTGTTTTTCGTGCCCGTCTCTTTAAATGCAAACGAGCTGCTGCTCCCCGCTCCCTTTTCCAGAATAGAGCTGTGCCATTACAGCTCGGACCTGCTAAAAAACATCTGTTTTGGTTCTGATTATCATGGTTATCACGCTGAAATCATGCGTTTTAAACCATATTAGTTTAAATTTCTGATATAGGGTTTTCTGAGCGCACACATCCGAAGCACACGCACAGAAAGCGGCTGTCACAGCATGCGAGTATTAAACTAAGTTCTCATTCACACACAAGTTTACGTTAAAAACACACACGAGTTACAAAAACAGTGGGTTATGTCTGTGAAGGTAAACAGCTGGGAAATAAATCGCATGTTTATTTTAGATCTGTGTGGCAGCAGCAATATACAGTAAATAAATCAATAAATCCACTGCTCTGTTGTCTCTGAGGCTGGGACTGTAAACAGTGTTCAGTGCTGAACAGTTAGCATGCTTTGCTCAAACTTTCGCCGTGGCATTAGAACTGGTACACCGTTGTCGCTTGCGAAATCAAATGATGGCGCCGTGGGTGGAAACTTACAGATTAAGGGGCGGTGATATTATAATGAGATCCCTTTGCCACGTCACCAAGGGAGCGAAATCAGACGCTTTTTTTTACATGCTATGGGGTATGTACCAGATATAACATCTGTTTGGTTACCAACATTTAAAAAAAAATATCTTCTGTGTCCAGCAGAAGAAAGGAACTCATACAGATTTGGAACAACTCGAGTAAATGATGACAAAAATGCTGTGCTTGTTTGCAGGTAATGAAGAGTCGAACAGTGCTGCTATCGAGGAGCTGAAGAAACAGATTGAGCAGATTGCGCAGGATCTGAATCTGCTTAAGGAACAAGAAGCTTTACAAACAGGTACTGAGTAAAGCTGCATCTGTAAAGACATTGAAATATGTACACTAGAAGTTACACATACTCAATTTTGTATTATTTGTACTAATTAAAATTTGTTTCCGTCTTTTTAGTAATAACAATAAAAACATCAAAATTGTGGAAGTCAATTGTGTCCTTGAACTTTAAATCAAGTCCTTTAACTTACTAGTGAAACATCAACTCCAATTAAATATTTGTGGTATATTGTAAAAAAGTTCATGGTGTAGTTATGACATTTTCCAGCGGCGTATTTTCAGTTTTACTTCAGTTAAATTATTGACACCCAGATACACAACAACAAGAAGCATACTTCAAGTTTACTTTAAGTTAAGCTCAAGTATATTTTCAAAGTATAATTTAGGTAGTAAGTATACTAAAATCAGAGTAATAGTATACTTGTAAGTACTATTTCAATAGTTCTTGGGACTAAATTGGCTCACTTTTTGAGAACTAGTTTACATCTCATGTTTTCCTATGTATTGCAACTATACTGAAAACTATACTACAAGAGAACTTACAGGTTAGGGGGACTGTTACTGCAAACTTTGAAGTATACTCTCAGTAAACTACTAGTTTTTATATTGTAAGTATAGATTTCTTTAAGCAAGCTTGAAGTTTATCGTTTTTTTCTATCTATATTATTTTTGCCCTTTAAGTAAATACGTTCATTTTTGTACTTGAAATCTGTTAATTTAAATATTAAAAGTATACATGTGTTAAGAAACAGTCATGAAAGGGTCTCTCTTTAAGTCGCTTAAGTGGCCATACGCAATTTACGTTCAGTGGATACTCTCCAAAATGGCGCTAGGGTGACGAATTGTTGAATAAAGTCGTTATTTTTTTTCTTTTGTGCACAAAAAGTATTCTCGTAGCTTCATAAAATTACGTTTGAACCCCTGATGTCACATGGATTATTTTAAACATTCTCTCTTCTCTCTGAGATATGAGGTGTGTGGAATTCAGCGTCTGTTGTGTGTTAGTCACAGCTCATAACATAAAGAGCGTGTCCATCTGAGCTGTTCAGGGTAATGACCTGGAAGCACACATCCTAAACTTCTTACTTTCCTTCCCTCTTCAGTTTGCTTAAAAGGCATTAAGATCCCAGGCAAGTGTTTTCTCGCGGACACGACGAAGAAGAGCTTTCACGCCTCTAACGATGACTGCACTGCTAAAGGAGGAACACTCAGCAGCCCTCTTTCTGGCGACGAGAATGACCAGCTGTACAATTATGTGCAACAGACCGTCGGGCCAGAAGGGCACATCTGGTTGGGTGTGAATGACATACTAAAGTAGGGCGAGTGGACCGACCAGACGGGCTCACCGATACGCTTCAAGAACTGGGAATCAGAGATCACCCATCACCCCGATGGAGGCCGCGGCCAGAACTGTGCCATCCTGTCCAGCACGGCCAACGGGAAGTGGTTCGACGAGGACTGCCGTGGAGAAAAGGCGTCTGTCTGCCAGTTCAACATCGTCTAAGCCACATTCTATAGAATGATGGATTAGACATTAGACATTTTCAGTAGAATGTGTAGCAAAAATTTCAGTTAAAGGTACAATATGTAAGATTTTCGCTTTAAAATATCTAAAAACCACTAGAACAATGTTATATATTTTGTTGACTTGTGTACTTACATTATCACAAATATTTCCAACATTTAAATCCAGAGAAATATGCAGTTTAAACCAGTGAAATGGTCCGTGTCATTGCGTCGCATGTCAATGGTGCACATGGTGAACACAGCATCTCCCATGATTCAACACTCTGTCACAGCGTCATCAAGCTATGGCTTAGTTGTTGTTTTGAATAAGCGAGGTCTAGTGGCGAAACTTACATATTCGTTGCATCCCAAAAAAAGAAGACTTCCCTACTATATAGTATGCAAAAAACAGTACATCCCCCCCCAAAAAATAGCAAGTCCGAATTCATAGAAGTATTCGAAAAACATTAGGTGTAAAGTATCTGGATGACCTACTACTTTCACTGAGATTCTTAAGTGTGCATTCAATGGACATTTTACTATCCCATAAGGCCACGGGAGAGGATTTGTGAATGACAGTGAAGCTCGATGCTAATAAGCAACATAATAGTAACAACGTGGATGTAGTACATCCGAATTTCATTAATACTACCAATCATAGATATGTATAGATACCACATCCGCCATCTTGGATAGGTCAATGGGTTGTCACGTTATTTTTCAAGGGGGATGAGGAAGGGGGACTTTTACAGATGAGAATGTGTTGGTTTGTGTTTTTAGTATTTATCCTCAATATTTCAGGTTTGTAAACTATGGTAACATGTTAATGTTGTGTAAACTAAAAGCTTTGTCTTGTTGTATTATGTTAGTTTAACAAAATCATCGTCTATTGCATATAAATATTCATAGCTGTATATTATTACAGTTCGAGTGTTCATGGTCTGGCTTTGACTGTTCCAAAATGGCGGACGATATGGTTAGCCCATAAAAAAAGCTGCCGATAAAGCATCTACCTACACAGATATATGTTCAAAATAAGTTCAAATTGAAATATAACACCCAGTCAGTAAGGGATTTTGGATGTATGTAGTTTCTTGTATTTTGCAACTTTTGAGACCCCCTACAGTTAAGTGAGTGGAACTCATTGGTAGGCTAAATATAATTAAGATGGATAGCGGTACATGTGCTGTTGCTGCCATAAACCAGTCCACACTTTTCTCGGTTCTTCATACCCACTCGCCAAACTCCCAGAAGAGATGTGGTCTTTGATGTGGAGTGCGGACCTTGCTGAAAAAAAAAACAATATAGAAACCATCACAGAATTTGTAATGGTTTAACTAGTTATAATGGGAATTGTACTGGTTTTAATGGAAACTGTAATGGTCCCTGTTGATCTCTACTGGTAACTGGTCACCTTCTATTGGCAGCTTGTTTATTCTAATGGAATATGTCCCCAAAACACAAAACAAAAAACGAATATTTGGTTGGCTATAGCAGGGTCATATTTTATAGTACACACAAAAGCTATAATTCCAAAACGAAACCTCAGACCTTAACTGTAGGCATGACATAAGATCATAAACAAATGCTTATGAGAATCAGTCAATAGTTGGTGCTATAGCAGTCGTACAGCTGAAAAATTGTGTATTTACATGGAAAATTACCTGAAAGGATTTAGGCAGTTACAGGCTTATTAAATAACATACAATATTTATGCATGCACCTAAAGGTCTTAATGTGCTTAAACCCCTGTTCAGTAATTGTTGCTTGCAGTTCCATTTAAAACATGTTCTCACCTGAGAAAAAAACAGATCCCCACAGCTGTTACGATCACCACCACAACTCCCACAATACTTAGGATGATGCCCAAAAGCTTGTCTGAAAACATGACAAATTTCATATCATCATTCAAGTTTTTTTTCTTCTATATTACATGGAAATTCTAGTGGACAGAAGAAAGTAAGCTGCCAGGTAAGGCTGTCTCACTTATGCTGTTTTGCAGCGTGATCTCCATCATCGCCCGGAAGGCTCCTGTCGGTGACTTGCAGTTAGTCACGTTCAGGTAAAAACTTTCTGGAACCAGGAGATCCTTAATCTTCTCATCTTTTTTAGTGCTGTACAGCGTCGTTTGAGAGCGAATGGTCTGCACTGCGATGTTTGTGTGCACCTCCTTACACTTGGGCTGGCTGACATTTCTGAACTTTAGATTGCTCTTAAACTGAGGCTCCAGGTTAACGATCCAGGACACAGTGCTAGACGCTTTCATGCCAGACGGCCAGGCTGGGGTCGCCAACATGGTAGGGTTATCCATTTTTGGTGCAACAGTGAATATATAGTGCTCTGTATGAGGAACAGTAAAGACTCAAAAACTGATTTTTGATATCAAGCCACTTGCACTGAACATATCTGGGCAGGTACACTACCAGTTTATGGATTTATAATGAAAGCATTTACCTGATATGTCCTGTGTAAATGAATAGGTTAAGAAGGGTTTAGTTGCCAAATTCCGGTCATTGAAACTCACAACGGAGGCAGTTATTGCAATCTTGGATTCACGGATTTGGATTTTCTGAATGGTTCCCTTTGGACAAAACTGCCCAAGAGTAATGCCGGAGTTAACATGGGACACATTTAGCAGGATGATGCTGTTGCATTTGTCTTCAGGCGGACAATAACGCAGATCTCCCGCAGGAGACTGAAGCTCCACTGCACTGTTCTGAGGGCCATGAAGGTGCCAGATGATCGTCTTCAAAACTCCTGGTATACACTGCTGCTCGTAGTTGAAAGTTAGAGGGAATGGAGTGGAGGCACAGTCTCTCCATTCTTTACATTCTGTTGATTAAAAAAAACAAAGTAGTTTGCTGAATAGAGGAATATTTCATTATTAGGAGCCAAGAAGGAGTGTACAGGACTGTTGACACCAAGAGTGATAACTATAAGGACAACTATATAAGGTTTTCACACTGGTAGACAATGAGGTTTCGTTTGTTCTAAGAGTGCGCAACTATTTTGCCATCTGTCAAATGCTGGATTCTGCATTTTAAAAAGTTGGGTGGGTTCTGATTGGCTGTCAATATTTTTGATTGTTTTATCAGCTAGAAAATACATATCAAGAGAGATTCCAACAATATCATTCCCCTGTGTTGTCATCATTCGTTTTCCCTATTCTCATAGAATTAGAATGATTAGTAAAACTTAGTTGTATAGTTATTGTCTTGGTTTGAACCGGCCTTAATATTCATTAGTTTTTTTCTTCTTCTTCTTCTTGTGCCACTGTTGGTTAAAAGAAAGTTATGAAATTTGGCACACTGATTGGGGAGGGTCTAAAAAGTACCTATACCATTTTTAGTTTCTGTACGTCAAACTCTTTAGCACCACCATCTGCTCAAAATTCATTATTCTTAGACCTTTGGGTCTAGACACATTTATATTTCCCTCGGATTCTATTGGTAATTCAGAGTAGAATGAACCCATCAGTTTGTATCCTCCCCATCTTGGACTTCTACCCAAAAACAAAAAATTTATTCCTCACCAAAAATAATAATACTAATAATGTAAGTTATGTTAAATATAGATTCAGCTGGTGATTATTCTGTTCTAATGGTGACTGGGCGATACAAGAGTATTTTACAGTGTGAAAAAACTCAAAGCTCAAAAATTCAATGCATTATATCACACAGTTGAGTACCTAGGGTCTGGTTGACAGTTAACTCCATTTCATCCTTGTTACAGTCAAAGGAGTTCAGGACAAAATGGTTCCCTGAAGCTATGGTGATTGTGTCCATTATAACCGAATCCAGTTTCAACACGCAGGTTGACTTGGGATCCTTTTTATTTACACGTATCTGTAGTACTTGCTTCTCAGGCAGATCCCCTTCACATTGCCCTGCAACAGTGGAAAGTGGTAAAAAATTAAAAAAAACCTTTATATGAAACATTATCTGTCCATCCACTTAATAACCGGGCTAATCAATTACACAGACATTAATTATTGATTTAGTTTACTAGTTGTTGACCAATGAGGGTTTTTCAGTGGCCAATGGCTGATACCTAGAAGGCAGGGTGGGCTAATGGTGACTGGGCGATACAAGAGTATTTTACAGTGTGAAAAAACTCAAAGCTCAAAAATTCAATGCATTATATCACACAGTTGAGTACCTAGGGTCTGGTTGACAGTTAACTCCATTTCATCCTTGTTACAGTCAAAGGAGTTCAGGACAAAATGGTTCCCTGAAGCTATGGTGATTGTGTCCATTATAACCGAATCCAGTTTCAACACGCAGGTTGACTTGGGATCCTTTTTATTTACACGTATCTGTAGTACTTGCTTCTCAGGCAGATCCCCTTCACATTGCCCTGCAACAGTGGAAAGTGGTAAAAAATTAAAAAAAAACCTTTATATGAAACATTATCTGTCCATCCACTTAATAAACGGGCTAATCAATTACACAGACATTAATTATTGATTTAGTTTACTAGTTGTTGACCAATGAGGGTTTTTCAGTGGCCAATGGCTGATACCTAGAAGGCAGGGTGGCTGATTGGTGATTTAATCCTGATATATAGAGTATGCCCAAATAAAAAGCACAATCAAACCTGCTGAACAGAAAACATTTTCGAAAGAATTAGAAGGAAAAATAAACGGTTTGCTATCAATTGACAAAGCTGTCAAATCTGAAACGTTTTGAAAAGTTTCAACAAATAAAAATAATGTCCAATTTATTGGTTGATCACTAAAAATGTTTTGATTAGCTTACTGTAGAGCCGGCAGACGATGTTTTCATGCACAAGAAAGCGGTTTATTCACAGAACACAGTATTCTGAATCATTATGTAAACAGAACTTTCATTACGCCATTTAAGGAATTAAAGAGTAAGCCGTTTAACACACCTGGATTTCTGCTATAGAACTGGTCGTGTAAATGCATAAGCAGTGTTCTTACAGGTTTCTGAAGAGTGTTCATGTGCATTAAAGGACTAAACTTAAGGCACCGCATCTATACTTGGGTTAGAAATAAAGAATATGCTGCTAACACAGTTAGTGCTGGGTGGTATACCGGTTCATACCGAGTGTTTATTTTTGTTATGATATGAATTTTTAAAATACCGCAATACCGGTGTATGTCGCTTAAACAATGTTCGGAGCGCGACACTGTTTGAAAGGGGTCCCTTTTCACTGTTGCACTGTGGTGAGGGAACAGCTGTATGTGTTACTAAGCGTGAAAGCTCAGAAACTGAAGCTGTAGAACTAATAGAACGTGATGACACAGAAGAACTCATCCACAATATCCACACTGACCTCCACAAATATCCACCGCCCCTGCCATCAGCTCCCGCGTCTCTCACACACGAGCGCGACTTTAGCACTAGATTTAGCAACTTTCAGACCCTTTTAGCGGCTTTTTTCCCATAGAATATTCATACTGACAAACCTAGCCACTTTTTTGGATAAAGCTTAGCTATGGTTCAGTTGGAAGATTTCGTAATCTAGCCAAAACAACCGCATAGCCGCTCTTTAGTGTAGATGCATGTTGATTTTATCAGACGATGCCGCGATTATAAATGAGAGTGACTCCTGGTTAACATGTATTAAAAGAGGTTGTGTTTAGTCACTACTGAGTGTGGTATTTTTTTGACAATATTCACTCATCACGAGAGTAAAATAGGGCATTCTAAGTCAATATACTGCAGTATTTCTCTCTCAATCAGTAGAAAATATGGTTAACACCCCGTCATGCATGAAAAAAAATACCGTCATGTACCGTGAACCCGGTATAATTTTGAAAAATACCGTGATATACATTTTTGGTCATACCGCCCAGCATTAATCACAGTGCATGTAAAACACTGTTTTGTGCAGTAAACAGCTTTCGCACAATAAGCGGTTTTCTGGTGTTCATGTAAACAATCAGTTTTGAGGGTAACACATCAAGTCATGCGTATTTTGCAAACTGATGACTTTTTGGAAGTAATGAGCAATTTGAACCACAATTCCAGAGTTACTTTTACAAATTTGTTTTTTGACGCACTCAACACATTTGAAAAACTTTCGTCTGGATGAATTTTTCATGCTTGATTTTACACAAATTACGTCCAATAAGTTGACCACATGTATGGTCATAAAAACAGCTTTAAAAAAAATCTGCATTCATTTAATGTGACACTTGCTATAATTGTAACTTTAGCATGTTACTCTGACATAATAAAAATATTTAAACAAGGGATGAAATTAAAAGCAAAAATCCCTACTGCATTTAAAATATAACCAATAATTTAAATGTTTGTCATGATTGTCTGCTCGATGTTGAAACACTGTCTGAAATCAGTGTTGATTCAACACTGAATCAATGACTGCTGCTCTATATTTCATCCTTCCCCACCCTAATCAAACATGTGAAAAAGCAAGGTTGACTAAAGTAGCTTAAGAAGCAACTCCTGTGAGACCCGAGGCTCTTCAAAATCCACTGAAAAGAAAGAAAGCTCTCTTCTCATATCCTGTATTCATGAGTCATGGCCTGGAACTGCTTGGGTTTTCCATAATGACACAACAGATGGCTCAATCAAAGTTAGGTCAAAGTAAATCAATAATGATAAAGCTATCAATAAATAATAATAAAAATGTGTCAAGGAAACAATCGCATACAAATGCAACAAATCTTAGATTCTAAAAAAATCTTTTGAGAGTCACTCTTCTAAACCCAGAGTAACACACTGGTGGCTACACTATATAAACGACATGAATGAAAATAAGGTTTTCGACCACTGACAAGGAGTAAAATTCAAAAATGTGCACATGGACCCATACTGAGAGCCCTGATGTACCATATAGTTCCTTAAAAATCAAGTACAAAATCAAAAATACAGTTTGTTAAGACAAGAATCTAAAAGGATATTGAGATATATTTAATACTTCTTGAGTTGCAGGCACACAAACTTTGCAAAAAAGAATATCTTTGGCACTCAGATGGGTATGGAGCCACATTGAGAGCTAATATCTCTGGAACGGAATCATATAGGGCCTTAAAAATAAAGATACCAAAAGAAATGTTTGTTAAGAAAAAAATCTAAAAGGATATTGAGATAGATTTAATATTTCTTGAGTTACAAGCATGCAAACTTTGGAATAAAATATGAAAAGTGCTTTTTGACCATTGGCATATAATTGGCATATAATGCAACATGGATTGCAGAAAATTGTTACCAATTTGTGTAAAAATGGAATAATAATGCTGCCATTATTTTATTTTTCATAAATTTTCCTCCCTCGTAGCTCCAGGTCTAACATGAAAACTGTCACTTTGACCTCTTTTTAAAAATAGTGGATTACTCAGTAAATATGCATCCATAGTGTTTAGTATTTTGGCTTCTCATCTTCATTTATGTACAGTAGTTTCTTTCTCCACCAATCAAACAAACAAATAAACAATCTTAGCCAGAGGCCTCTGGTTGAGTTGACACGGAATAACCTAATATGATTACTATAAAAATATACATAAATAGGCATACACAATTCTAATTATGAAAATAAATAATTTGTGATACCTACCCTTGCTTCTCTTGATGGCAGAGATCTGGACGTGCACCATTAGGCCTTGCGATGGAGGCTGTGGCCCAGATATTTTGCAGTTCTTTATGGAGAGATTAAAGTTTCCAGGCTCCACCGACGGCTGGCTTACATTCATCAGTTTCACCAGAGGCTCTTTGCCCTGCCAAGTGTACTTCATTGTAGGGATGTTTTCAGGTTGGAGGCATGTTGGGACAGTGTAGCTCAGAATGCGCACATCAGTGTAGTACGCGTGGGGAACAGTAAAATACCACATTGTCTCTGCATTTTCAGGAAAAGCGATTGGGGTAAAGAAGTCCTGGGTTGAACTCTTCTCTGGGAGAACAACATGGAAATTAGCCAGTGCTGTAAAATAAAGTACAACTTTTCACATATATGCTTAAATATGCATATATGCACATATATGCTTAAATATCTAAGTTTACCATTGTACTTACAGTTAATGAGATGTCCCAGTGACACACCGATAACCTTCTTGTCCAGAGCTCGACCTCCAGACACTTCCAAAGACAGTTTGCCAACGTGACGCACATCGACTTGTCTAATAGTTCCATTCGGACAAAACCTTCCAACGCTGACATCCTCCACTGCGAGCATGTAAACGTGTTTGTCTGGGCAGCTGTCTGTGGGCTGAATCTGCCGTAAACCAGTACTAGTGAAATTCAAATGTAAGCTCTTTGTAGCCGGCGGCTTCAGATTCCAGATGAAGGTGCGATTGAACTTTTGAAAAGCATTGTATTCTTTGGGTTCGATGTTATATATCACTGTGGAGCAAACGTGCAAGTCAAAGAAAGAATACAGTGGATATATTAAGCTGACAACAAGTACACACCTGCAAGCTATCATTTTTTAGTAATATAAGATGGAGAATAATGTAAAAGTGTGCATTGGTTGTAAAATGAAGCTTTTCTGGTGCTCTTTAGTCTTTTTTTTTTTTTTTTTACTTTGCCAGAATGGTATGGAACTTGGTAAAGGTACTGGCACTTGCTATGTAAACCAACAAAAAAATGATAGCACTGGAAATTAATGAAAGGAAATTGGTTTCTAGTTGAAATGTTTGGTACTTTTTTTGTTGTTGTTTTTATATCAACCTCACATACATTTTTTTAATTCTTCAGTTTTAGAGTTAAATGTGTTTTGGAAGATATATATTTAATATAAAATGTGAAAATACTATTTTTGTGTAACAAAAAACTTTTTTAATTTCAATTTTCATTTTTTACTTCAGCAATAATATCCCAAGTGTCTTCTTTGAAAAGACACCATATGTGTTCCAAAGCGTTCAAGATTTATGGCTATTTAAGTTGGATATTACATTTTCAGGTCTTTGCTCAGAAAGTGGTTAACAAAGTGGAAATTTAGTAACATGAAATAAAAATACAAAACAAATTAATTTAAATTAATTAAAATAATCCAAATACAATTTAGTACAATAATTTGGATTGAAATAAAAATATAAACTTGGTCACTTTTGCCCACCACGTGATGAGCACCAGGGGGTTAATAGGTTGTCTAAATGCAGATGTGTACTGAGAGTTTACATGTGTTGTGTACAATTCAAATTTTTTATATATATATATTTTTTATATATACACACATACACACACACACACACTGTATAAACGAAAATGTAAAGAATAAAAAGTATATATTTTTTTATCTGGCAGCTCTCACCATTATCTCTGATGATCTGTACGGTGAATACATTCTCTGGCTGCAAGCAGCTGAAATCCAAAAGCGTGTCACTTCTGAGGACCACAGATGACTGGCACAACTGTTGTGTGTCCTGTCTGACGCAAACTTTGCACTCTGTATTTGTGTGAGCACTAGTATTAATCCGTATGATTGTGCCCAGTTCAACAGCAATATTGAACTCTGCACTACCTGAAATGATGCACAGACTTTTAACATCAAAATGTTAGGTTAAACCGCATGAGTATACAAGGGGGAAAAACATATATTTTAGACACTTTAACCACTGTAACCTATAGCTCTTTTCACATAGTGAGTGACAAAATTATAGCCTACAATTACTTATAAAAGCACAAAAATATAATGCAGTTTGAGCACCCCAAAAAACAGCAGTTAAATGCTGTTAGGTGTTTTGTGTGTGTGTGTCTGAATGTGAAATGTGTCATTAGCCACTATAAATCCAATAAATCAACAAATCCAACACCCTGCTGTCACGTTTTTTAATCTCAGGAGATGGAGCACATTGTTAACCTGTATTTTAGCGAAGCTATAATTCATTTCTGAAGTGAAAAGACATTTAAAAATGACTAAAATACTGACCAAACATCAAAGCAAATGGTGTAAACTGGAACCATTTCAAGACCATTTCCTTAAAAACGGTGTAGGCTAACTTAACAGTCGATTTACGTTTAAATTTGAGAAGAGGTAAAGATTAATCCTAATTTCCCGGACATCAAATCGATGTAGCCTCGGCTGGCCTAATACCTGTGCAGGTAAGTGTTGCATGTGAGGGTCTGGCTGTTACCTGTGAGCTCCGGGACTGACGACAGGAAAACCCCCAAAAAGAGTGAAAAGCACGCGAACCGCCAAATTGGCATGACTTTTTAATATTAAAACTCCTTACAGTAGGCTAAAAATGTAAGAATGCGCCATCGACCGTAGATATTAGTCTTCAATGTTCTTCAGAGAAAAGAAAGCGGCTTCCTGGTTTGCGACAGACATTACTCATCCATGCCACCTAACTGTGGAAATTGTTAAAGAACACGTAAAAACGACCTCGTGTCACCTAAAACACATAAACTAGAGAATAAAATTACGTGAAAGCAGACTAATTTGCCTACTTATCATGTAAACAGCGTGTAGTAACGCAACTGAGTGTGTTAGTCCCGCCTCAGATTGTATAACCTCATTCATCAAAACAGGTAGGCCTAAGTGCTGGTCAATATAAGCTACTTTTTTAAATATAAGCTACTTAAGAGACCCTTTTCTTTTCCCAGAACAATGTACATTTTTCATGTAAAATAACATTTATGTACAAACGCGTGAAAACTCTTCAAGTGTGTTAACATGGAAATATCTTTGCCAGCCTTCTTGACATTAAACAAATGAACAAAGAGCTATAATTCACCTTACCTCACCTCACAGTATTTAGATGATGATCTAGAGCAAGGTAAACTCGTAAGCCTGTTTAGTGTTTGTCTTTTTATTCAAGAAGTTGGCAATATTTTCTGCTAAATGCACTGAAATGAGCAATAAAAGCCTATATTTTCGAGACCATGGCTAATGGGAAAGTAAGAGACACCAGCTAACTTAGTTGCAACAGCTATCTTGGTGCGTCATTTTGATTTCCACAAAAAATAATTTTGACTATTCTCTAGAAAAAAGGCACTATATTGTGGAATGCAGTGGAGAAGGGTACTATCAAAACACATCAAATGCATTTGAAAGGTAGAAAACATCAAATTAATGCCCTTTAACATTCTTATAAGTGCATACTTAGTTTAGTTTGGCCTGAGATGAACTAAAGGCTCTGGAAACACACCACTTTAAACTACAGTTGTGCTGTGGGACATTATCAGTTGATCCGTTTGCACACATTTAGCCTATTCTAAAACCTTTATGTCGAAGGATCAGTGGAGATGATGTTTGTTCGGTCAGAGCTAGACTATAATTACGGTGGCCGAGAAGTGCAAAGCAAATCACAATTCTGAAAACAAAATAACAAATTACAAACGCAAATGCAAGTCTAAAAAACAAAATAACAATTCAGGAAGCACAACAACAATTCAGAAAACATTATAACAAGTCAGAAAACACAA